>NC_052488.1:19545928-19601830 GCF_009730915.1 Dioscorea cayenensis subsp. rotundata
GGGTATAACGGAACCAACTATATAGCTAACAAGATATATAGTAATAGTTGTTGTGAGTCCAATGATAGAAACACAACTTTATTTATCTATTGAGGAAGGATATATTGTTTTCATTTCTAGTTTTTTTTTTCTTTTGACTCAATATGTGCACATTTTATTTGTAAAAAAAATAAAAGAGATTATTTTTTAAACTTGGTTTTAAAAAATAACACTTTTATTAACATTTCACTTTAGTAATTAGGATGTTATTTCTATAGCATGAAGAGCAATAAGTGATAGTAGTGAATTCAACGATAGAATTTTTTTTATTAGAGTATATAAATCACTAATTAATTAAGGAAGAATAACTGATAATGGTAGAGATAAATGAAATAATTAAAATGTATTTAAATAAATACATTTTCTCTATTTATTATATCAAGTAATTAATTTTTGATCACTTGATATAAATAAATACATATGAATTCTTTAAAAGCTATCAAATAAATACAATGATCATTATATCATACAAGCATAATTTCTATATTGAAAGAAAGATACATGCATGCATGCAATCAATAATAGAAAGTTAGAAACACAACCACACATATCTATTAATTAATGAGGCGCATATGATATTGTTTCTCACTTTTTAGTTTTCACTTCTAAAGTGATATATAGTTATGAGTTCAATGATAGAAGCACAACAATTAATATACTTCTATTGCTTCCCATTTGTTTGCTATTCTTATATTGGATGCTAAGAGTATATATTATTTTTTTATTTGTCATCTTGATTAGAGAGTTGACATGTTATGTTAAGTTTTCTGTTTGATAAATGAAAGTGACAAGATAGATATAGATATATAGATGCCATTAATTCCTATATCATATAAAAACAAAAATCCATGCATGCATGCAACAAATGCTTAGTGAGGTCAATAATACAAACAGAACCATAATTATTGAGGCTAAGTATAGTGTGTCTCTTTTAATTAGTGTTTTGTTTCTACATATTTATCTTGGAACATTTTTTGTTTGTCGTATTAATTAGTCTCTTTTTATTTTTTATCAGCTTAAAAAAATATAAATTCTTGAAAGTCAAAGATTGTACTAATTTTCTGTCAAGTTTCCTGTTAGAATAAAGTGAAAGTGACAAAATATAAAAGCTTGGTAAGCAAAACTAATCTCTGGATAATTTAAGTATATATTGTTTTCAATTTTATTATCATTTAATATTGTTAATCACATTAATTATATCAGATGAAATGTAAGTAGATTTTTCTCCATAACTTACAAATTGAATTTATTTTTTACATAGAATGGAAATTTGAGTGATCAAAATATCAATTTGCCCTCTATTTATTTATTTATTTATTTATTTTATTCCTATATCCAAACAAATATTTTTTTTTTTGTGGCAATTGCCAAAAACCCCTTGACAATTTTTTTATGGACAATTACCCCACCCAACTTTTGGTATCTTAAAAAAACCCCTCCTTTTTCCTCAATTGACTTTTCAACCCATCATGTATCTAATGGATAGAAACAAAGTTAGTTAAAATTTTTATGGACGATATTACCCTTACATGGGAAGTTGTGGACAACCACCAACTTTGGCGCTTAAGAATAAAAACACCAGAAGATAAATATGTTTTTTTTTTTGGTAATCCCAAGAGAATTTCATCTTTATTGGTGGAACTTTTTTCCTCTCTTCGGCCTTTCATCTACTTGCAAGAAAGGACCCACACTTCTTTCCCTTGTTCGCCAAGCGTTTGATCCCCATGGATATTGTGTTATGGAGAAAATAGTTACTGGAAGCAAGCTTCTTTAGGACCTATGTTGTCATACCTCGATCGCAAAGAGATAATAAGTCATTGAGAATTTATGTTATAGTTTTACACTATATGTTAATGCGTATCTGATTAAGTTTAATAGTTTATGTTTAATAGTTTTGGGTTTCTGTTTATGAATATACTTTTTACGTTTAACAATAGTTGTTTTTGTTTAAGTTATCTTATTTCCGTTTATCAATCCCGGTTTCTATTTAAGCTAGCACATTTATGTTTAACAATAGTTTGTTTTGTTTAAATTACCTCGTTTCCATTTATCAATCTTGTGTTTAAGCTAACGCACTCATTCATTGCAACATAGATTGTTAGGAAAAATATAGGATCCGCAGGGGAAATCAAGAGAGCAACGAGACAATAAAAACACAAGATTTAAGAGGTTTGGCAATGTGTCGACGTCCTCGGGAGTGGAGCAGCCGTAATCCTCTTATTCACTTGTCTCTCCTCACAGTTGAGACAAAAGACTAGGGTGACAAATACTTATAAGTAAAAACCTAAATTTATCCAAATACAAACCATCCTAACCCTATCTGGATCCTAAACATATCCAGATTCTAAACCTATCCGGATACAAATTACAAGATTATCAAATCATAATCATAATCATAACAAGATACAAATTACCCTTGTATCCTACCGCGGGCATTTCCCCCACACCCCAACCTATCAAATTAATGATCCCACAATATGATAGATGTTGTCACGCCACTCCACTATGTTCTTGCTCGTTTACTTGTGTATATGAGCCATACACAACATAGATCACATAAAAACGATCACATGACAAGCAACAACAACCATTCAAATTGATTCTAGCCAAAATCAAACAACCAAAATTACTAACAAATCAATAAAATGATCCAAAAAAGATTTGATCTTCAAAGTCAAATGCCAAAACCATCACCAAATCAATTAAAGAAAAAACAAGAACAAGAACTTTAGGAAATTGGAACATAAAAGAGCCACCTTTTCATGGATATATGGATCAATCTCTCTAGCTTTGAGTTGAATGAGGCGGCCGAGAGAAATGATGCAGATTTTCGCCTCCGAGCTTTGCAAAGTGAGGGATTCATGGCCTATTGAAAAGAGCGAAGAAGAGGAGAACGATAAGGACACGGCCCTGTTCACAACCTCTCATTCTCTTTCTTCGCTTCTTTAGTCTTAAATGCTCATCTAATTTATCAGTTTATTTGCATATTACCCCCTCAAATCCTCTCTAATTCTCAAATAATTGTTGTTCTATAAACTTTAAACTATTTTACCTAATCCTTTAAATCATGCAGATTTCTATCAATATTTCCCTCTTAATTTAGAAATTATTACCCCTCAAATCCTCTCTAATTCTTAATTAATTCTTGTTCGGGTTTCAAAATTATCTTTATTTAAAAATATGATTTAATAAAATGTGAATTTGAATATGAGTTATTAGAAGTTGAAGAAGTACATTAAATATAAAGATAAATTTTAACGTTTTACGTTTAACAATAGTTATTTTTGATTAAGTTATCTTGTTTTCGTTTATCAATCCTGGGTTCTGTTTAAGTTAACACGTTTTCGTGTAACAGTCTCGGTTACTATTTAAGTTTACTCGTTTATATTTATCTGATTATGTTAAAGCGTATTGTTAAATGTTTTACTTTTAATTTGTTGGGTTTCAATAGTTTTACATTATATGTTAATGCGTATCTGATTAAGTTTACTAGTTTGTGTTTAATAGTTTTGGTTTCTATATATTTATGAATACGTTTTTTACATTTAACAATAGTTTTTTGTTTAAGTTATTTTGTTTCCGTTTCTCAATCTGGGTTTCTGTTTAAGTTAACATGTTTCCGTTTAATAGTCTTAGTTTCTGTTTAACAATTGTTATTTTTGTTTAAATTACCTTGTTTCCGTTTAATTATCCGGGTTTGTGTTTAAGCTAACGCGCTCCCAACAATCAGCCCCATGATAAACATTCCGACAATTTCAAATTTGTCCATACAAACAAAAAAAATGGGCATAAATCGGATGAATAGGAATTAAAAACACACACACACACACACACGTACCAATTCAAAATCTCTTAGGAGATCAACATAAGCCCTAAATCGGTCCTCCATCTCAAGCCTCTTCTTTTCTCTCTTACAAAACACCTAATACCTCTCACCCTTCTCATCCTCCTTCCGTCCATCAGATTTCTTCGATTCTCCAAAGCGCAGCACATCCCCCATCGGTATATCGATCCCCACCGGTCTCTTCCTCTTCAAGGCCGAGCTGAGGTCGAGCCTTTTCCACCCGACTCCGCCGTCAAACTTGAACACGAACCCGAAGAATCCATAGCAACAGAAGGCGGCGACGAAAACGGTCGAAGTCCACTAGAGATGCGCAGTGAGGCTTAAAGTCTTCCAAAAAAAATGTTTGAAAATAAGTAAAAAACAGGGTGATTTGATGGTTAAAAGTAAAATTATAAAAAAGATGATGTGTTTTTTCCCATCATTGCCAAGGGTAAAGATGGAATTCAATTAAATGAATTAGACAGAATGAGTTGCAGGGGGCAAAAATTGAAGTGAAACAAAAGGGAAGGGTTGTATGGTAAATTCAGAAGTCAGAGGGGCTGTCTGGGAAGTTTTGAAACTGCTAGGGGATAAAAAAAAATAATTTTCCCTTTTTTTATGTATTTTTATATACCATAAAAAATTATGACTACAAGCAAACAAGAAGTTATTCTTATTTAAAGTAAATTAGTTCGCTCTTACGAGGGGAATAATCCAATGCATCTTTAAAGTAAATTAGTTCGCTCTTACAAGGGGAATTATTTTTTAATAAAAAATAAAAAAATATTTTAATTATATACTTACACAAGAAATTAAACTTCATTTACAATTCATTTTTTTATCTAATTGTTTCTAACTTTCAAATATATTAATATTTCTAAAAGAAAGACCTTTAATTAGGACTATGCACATCATATCAAAAACTATATAATGGTTAAAATAATGCTCAATTCTTCATTTTAGTTTATTAAATAATATTTATTTTTTCTTTGTAATTGAACATAACTTGTTAATTTTGATTTTTTGCTAAAATTTGTGAGTTACATGGTGAAAATCATTCAGGTACAAATGTCGTTTTTTTACATCACAACATATTCTCCAAACAAATTTACCACATGAATATCATATACAGTTTTAAAAATGATTATTTTTAAAATATAAATATTAATATTGATATGAAAAAAAAATTTAGTTAACTTATTTTTAGAATATTTTAACATATATACATATATATATATATATATTATTTTGACCTATCAATTTTTTATTAAAATTCAAATTCGAAACCACTTCTTTGAACAACCAAAACCTCTACAACCAGCCTGCTAGTAATTTTTTTTAATATTATCATTAATAGTTATACCAATATTTAAGGAATTCCATGTTATATATGTTCTTCAACAACCCTTTGAACATTTCTCTTTTAAATTTTTTTATATTATTAAGCAAAAAGAAACAAATTAATGAAGGGAAATTAAGCACCACTAAGTTAATGGGTGGGGGGCAAGCACATCAAAATCCATGGTGGATAACACACTGCAAGACAAGAAGAAACTCATTGAACCCTAACTTGTCCCATCTCTCCCCATCTTTCTTCAAAGACTTCATAGATTGACGCATAGACTTTAGTTAAAATAGCCAACAAGATGAAGAACAACAACAATAACAACAAAAAAATTCAACTTGTGAGCTTGTTGTCCCTTAAAAGAATGAATGCTCCACATGTCCCCATTTGAGGTATTTGTAAGTACAAACACATACCCCATGTCAAATAATTAAAGAAGATCAAATTCATGGTGGAGCACTTAGATGAAAAGTTTAATTTTTTTTTTTTGTCATATTATTGTGTACATATCCTTATATTTGCTGTTCTAATTAATTATTTCCTGTGTTTATGATACTCCTTACAAAACCCATTGGGGGAAAATTGCTATTTTTGTTATTTTTGACACACATATACATTGGGTGGAAGAATAAATGCTAAGTTATTTATATTAAATATTATTTTTATATTTAGATTTATTCACTATAATTATGCGAGGGAAAAAATGATTTTACTTTATTAATTTTGTATTTTTTTGATAATTTTTTTTTTTTTTTATTACCATTTCACAATGAAATATTATCACCTTTGCAACACAATAAACGGTATTTTATCTTCTTTCTAATTCAAAGGCTTCAAAGACAGAATTTGAATCTTATCAAGCTAGTAAAAGTAAAAAAACAACATATAAATTTTTTTATTTCGTATTTAATTATTATAATTTTTTTTTATATTGATCTTTGTTATTAACACATTCAAACTAATCTATTTATAGATAATAACATTTTATAATCGATCACGTCAAGTCCCATATAAAGTCTTGATAGGTGGAGATTTATTCCCAAACCAAACAATGGGCATGCTCGATATTAATCATGAAGGTTAGTATTTTATGATATTGGCTTTTCCATTTTCAAATGATTCCTCTTTCCTTTATAAACAAGTCTTCATGTAATTGTCAACAAAGTGTTAATACATCAAATAATATATTCTAATGAGAGGAACTACTTGTGATTCTATCAATCAGCCTAAACTATAAATTCCAATGATACTTTCAAGGGTTATTCAGAAGAATATATTCCTAGTTTCTAACTTTGGTTGCTTAATTATGACTGTATATATATATATATATATGTTTCTAGTAAAATTCAAGTGAATTTCCAAAAAATTAAGTTAGTTTGGTGGAATCATTTGCCATAAAAATACATGAGTTTTTATTTCCAAACCAATAATAAATATACAAGCCAAATATATGTCTTTAGTTAAACATATAGTAAGTGAAATCAAGAGATAACTAGCTTAGATTAATAATATATAACTATGATTGAAACTTATCAAAATATATAAATAACAATCAAATCAAAGTCCTATTAAGAATCCCACACATATACATTACATGCTCAATATATATATATATGCTTAAATTAAGTTTGAGCAAAAAATATAAAAAAATAGTCTATTTCATAACATGTAATTTAGAGAAAATAAAAAGAACAAGCGATTTTTATTTCAGAAACAAAATAATTAATAGTATCATATTAAGGGGTTGTTTGGATTGGCTTTTAAAAAAATTGTTTTTTTATTTTATTTTGTAGAAGCACTTTTGGAAAAAGTACTTTTAGAATAAGTTAAGTGCTTATGCATATTTTTTTGTTTGTATGCATTAGTTTCAGAAGCACTTCTGTAGTTGTGAAAATGTTTGGATGTTTATTTGAAAAGTACTTTTACAGTAACAAATTACTAAAATGCTTTTTTACTGGATTGACTGAGGATATTTTAGTAAATGCACTTAACCAAATAGCTTATCAAAAACAGCTTATTTTCATAAGCTGGTCTTTGGCAGCTTATAAAATAAAATGTATTTGGGCTTATTTCACAGCTTGAGTTTATTCAAAAAAGCTCATCCAAACACAATATAAGAATAGAAAATGGAGATAAATTGAAGGGTGTTTTCATTGATTTATTTATAATTGTTTGTGTGTTAATTAGTAACTATTTTTTGACATATGAATAATGTGACGGAAAATATTCATGCATTTTTTTATTATTTTATTAAATAATTATTATTAATATCGGTCATCGATGCAAAAGAATCACTTGAAAAAAAAAAAAAATCTTCTTTCTCTCTTGCATATCTTAGAAAAGATGAAAGAAAAAGGACAAAAGTAAAGAAACAATAGTAATGTGAATTGAAAGTATCGTTTAAGCCATATCATTCAAAACACATGCAAATTTCTTTTGGGGGGCGTTTGGTTCACAGTAATGATATATTCTGTTAGTAATGAGATTACCAGTGGTAATATAATCGAAAATATTATATCTTGCAGAATGTTGTGTGTAATGTAGATGACTAGTATTTGGTTGAAATTTATATTAATGTGTAATCTTTCATTCTAATGTTTGGTTAGTCGTAATGGTAATGCACTTTCGATTAAAGCATGTCAAATTTACCAAAATACCTTTACATATAAAATTTTTGAAAAATATAATTTAAAGTATTTAGATAAATAAATAATTAAATTATAACATTAAAAATTAATTTTTTCTCAATTTTTAAAATACCTTTGTATTTATCAAAATACCCCTACGTATAAAATTTTTAAAAATATAATTTAAAGTATTTAAATAAATAAATAATTTAAATTATAATATCAAAAATTAGTTTTTTACAATTTTTAAATACCTTTGTATTTACCAAAATACCCTATGTATAAAAAAATTTGAACAACTTAATTTCAAGTATTTAGATAAATAAATAATTAGAATTATAATATCAAAAATTATACAATTTTTTAAAATATCTTTTGTATTTACCAAAAATACCCCTACGTATAAAAATTTGAAAAACTTAATTTAAAAGTATTTAGATAAATAAATAATTAAATTATAATATAAAAGATAATTTTTTCACAATTTTTAAAATATATTTGTATTTATCAAAAATATCCCTACGTATAAAAATTTGAAAAAAACTTAATTTAAATTATTTAGATAAATAAATAATTAAATTATAATATTATAATAAAGGAAAATAAAAGACCAGGGAGTGTAATAAGAATTCATTAAATGAGTGGGGGTATAATTGGATACAGTAATCAGGATTACCACGTCTTGGTAATCCGGATGGAGCACTGTTTTGGTGGTAATGATTCTCACACTAACTTTGTAATATTTCCTATTGGTAATTTTCGATTCTTATCAACATTCTGCTCGCTACGATGTGACGCTGGTAATCTGAGCAGTTATAGCAGGATTCCCGTAATGTTTTGCGCATTCTGAGTGAGCCAGCAACTCCGCTTGCAGTGATAGCTTTCTTAAGTTCTACTTCTAGAAATTATAAAAGAGGTAAAAATAACAATTTTATGAGAATAACATTTTTTTGCATTCATGTCACTTGTTTATAGTATTTATAGTATTTTGTAAGCTGGGAGGAGAAATATTTATTTCAAATCTACTTGACACTCTTATCTCAAAACATACTTATGCTTCTTTTTTCTTAAAAAAGAATAGTGATTGTTAAGTTAAAATAAAATAAAAATAGTTCATCAACTTTTGCAATATTTTAGTATTTTCTTCATAAATTTGTTATTTTTCAAAAAAAAAAAAAATTCAAACCAATTTTAATAAATATAAGTTA
Source organism: Dioscorea cayenensis subsp. rotundata (assembly GCF_009730915.1). Classification (NCBI taxonomy): domain Eukaryota; kingdom Viridiplantae; phylum Streptophyta; class Magnoliopsida; order Dioscoreales; family Dioscoreaceae; genus Dioscorea; species Dioscorea cayenensis. The sequence goes on from NC_052488.1 coordinate 19,554,971, forward strand.
TGGTTAATCAACAGTCCCTCAACCAACCAAACACATCTTATACTCTATATAAATATATAAAAATATATATATTTATTTTCTTAGCCAAATAAATTTATCATACAATAAATCACTTGTTTTTTTGTTCCTCTTTATACACCACATCTCGGACACATATAATCTAAAAAAAAACTTAAAAAAAAAAAAATTCTAATTTGAATAAAGTAAAACTTAGTATAAATAATAAATTAATAAAAAATGTCCCACCATAGTTTTGGGCTTTCTAAAACCCGGGCCATCCTCCTGAGCCCATTGTTTTCTAGTGGGCCACCAGTTCATCCAAAACCGGGCCCACCTCTCCACATGTAGACCCCACCCAACTACACGTGCATTACCCACCCAGCTGTCACCAGCTGCATTAGAAGACACCGGGCCGGTCCTCACTGCATCACAGCCATTCAAGTGGGCCCCCATCCTTCTCCCATCCATAGTGGACCCTACCTACTTACCTTCCTGGGCCCCATCCCAGTCATTCATTTTGTCCTTTTCTGTCCCAACCTTCCCAAATCCAAACTATAAAACCACCACCCACCACCTTCCCTCCATTCACCTTCAAAAAAAAACCAAAGTAACAAAGAAAAAACAGAGCAAGAACCTCATCAACCTTCTCAACCTCCCACATTCACACAATCCTAATAAACATTTTTTCACACCATTTAACAAAAATGACAAAGAAGAGCTTAGTTTTGCCGGAGATATCTCCGAACTCATCTCTCCCATATCCTCTTCCCCGCCCGGCCTCAGTCGGTGCCACTGCCAGTTTTGCCATCAAGAAGAGGTTCCTAACTCACCTTGAGGTTGGCACCAATATTGTAAGCATTCCAAATGCATTGGTTGAGTCCATGCAAGCATCTTCTCCGACGCATATCAAGGCCGGTAACGCTGCGGTCACCTCCCACTTTGCCGGAGATTGCTACAATGCTTGGCTTGTAAGCATTTTGGTTGAGTTAATTGAATTACTATCTTATGTTAATAATAGTTCATTAGTTCTTACCAATGGAGTTTGGATTTAGGCAAAACATCCATCGGCTCTTGACATGTTTGAGGAGATTGTTGTGGCATCTAAAGGGAAACAGATTGTCATGTTCTTGGACTATGACGGCACATTGTCGCCGATAGTCGATGATCCTGACAGCGCTTTCATGTCAGATGCGGTTAGTGTGGATGCTCTGTTTTTGCTCTGCTTTTATTTTTTATTTTTTTTTAAGAGCTTTTGCTAATTGGATTTGTTTGGTTATTAGATGAGAGGAGCTGTGAGAGATGCTGCAAGGTATTTCCCAACAGCCATAGTAAGTGGAAGGTGCAGAGATAAGGTACATTGATATTGATAAAACTAACTCTTCTTCTTCTTCTACAACTTCTTTTTATGATGCAAAGACTCTTAATTCATTGATGGTCAGGTATATGACTTTGTGAGATTGGCTGAGTTGTACTATGCTGGGAGCCATGGGATGGACATCAAGGGCCCTGTCAAGGGCCCCAAGCACACAAAAACCAAAGTAGGGACCCATTTCTATCTTTTTCTTTCTTTCTTTCTTGTCATCATGATACATGACACAAAGCTTTGCAGTTAAAAGTTTAAATCAGTCTCATTCGTCTGTTCATCACTGTGTTTCAGGCCAAACCAGTGCTCTTTCAACCAGCCAGTGAGTTCTTGCCAATGATCAGTGAGGTTGGCTGTTTGTTAAGCTCTTTATACTGAATTCTTATCTGTGTTTCTTTTGTTATCATTGTTACTGATCATGTGGTGCAACTAGCAGGTTTTCAATGCATTGTCTGAGAGAACACGGTCCACACCGGGCGTGATAGTGGAGAATAACAAGTTCTGTGTCTCTGTTCACTTCCGGTGTGTTGAAGAGAAGGTACATAACACTATAAAATAAATCAACCTTAAGCTATGAATGCAGCTATATATATATATGAATTAATAAACTTACTTGGTTTGCAGAGATGGAGTTCATTAGCAGAAGAAGTTGGATCAATTGTGAAGGAATATCCCAAACTGACACTAACTCAAGGAAGGAAGGTGTGGACATGTCTCAAAAAACTACAAGAACTTGTAATAATTAATGTTTTGCTGTTGAGATACTTACACTCATGAATGTGACTTTAGGTGTTTGAGGTCCGGCCTACAATCAAGTGGGACAAAGGCAAAGCTCTAGAGTTCTTGTTGGAATCTCTTGGTGAGTCAATATCACATTGTTTTGTATTTATATATATATATGTGTGTGTACATATCTCACAAATACAAGAGCACTGTTCAAATATCTCTCTCTTCTTTCTCTTTAATTAGGTTTTGCTGATTGCGAGAATGTTCTTCCTGTGTATATCGGTGATGATCGAACCGATGAAGATGCTTTCAAGGTATATATATATGCATGGATGTACATCACACTATTTCATGTGTCTTTATATATGGTTTATATATATATATATATATGAATTGGTTTGATGATGATGAAAAGGTACTGAGAGAGAGAGGACAAGGTATTGGAATACTGGTATCCAAGTTTGCAAAGGAGACAAGTGCATCTTATTCACTGCAAGAGCCCACAGAGGTAAGACATTGATAGTTTTCATTTCAATATCAGTGATTGAAAGGTGTGATTGAAAGATTATACATTACAGCTGATAGTGATTTAATTTATGATTTGAATTATTATTATTTTTTTTCTGCAGGTAATGGACTTTTTGCACCGTCTTGTGGGATGGAAACGCCAGAAAACTCTAAAGAATAAAGTTATAAGAAAGTAAATGTAGTGTTTGAGGTTTAATTCTATAATGGAGAGAATCAATCAAAAGATTTTGTAATGCTGTTTAACGGAAATTAAGCATTGTGAAACTCTCTGTCTTGTAACTTGTTTTATTTGTGTACAAGATCATGGAATAGAAATAACTGTTGCATTTGCATTAATATCTTGAATAAGTATACTTAATGTCTAATCTATCCAAGACATTGAAACTTTTGATGAATAAACATAATGTTAAACTTTTGGCGAAGTGCGGGAAATAGCCGACATATGAATAATGTTGTGGTGAGGGAAGTACTCAATCTTGTCAGAATAGAAATGAAACTGAGAAATAGAGAATAAGTTCCATAAACTAACAAGACAATCAAATCATGTTCCCACATTGAGGACTATCACATAAAATATCAAGAACATTTCTGAAGGTGAAGATGATTAACAATCTTGAATATTTTTATATATCTTTCAACCAAAGAACACTAGCTTGTTGTCAAGTCATAGCTCTATTATTGGCATCAATATCAGTCATCTTTCATGCAGAAAAAAAGCTCTGCAAGTCCAAGAGTTCTTTTCTTCAACTGCATAATATTTTGCAGGAAAATGAGAAGACTAGCAAGCATGCTTCTTCTTTTCAATAAAGAAATGAAGATGGCTTAGAGATCCCAAAAATAATAAAATAACAAGTGTAGTCATTATAGGATGCAAAGAAACAATTGTTATATATATGTATGGTTTTGAATCAAAGGAATAGTGTCCACATGATTACTTTTGTTAATTACTTAGTCTGAAAAGCAGTATCAACTGATCCCATATATGTGCATATAATGAACATATATGTATATAAAAACACAGCCCTTTCTACCATTGGCCATCTTGGATCTCTCACTCAGCCCCACACTGAGATTAAAAAAAGAGTGGAATGCCAGCATTATTTATGAGTATTTTGCTAGTTAGGTAATGAAAGGGAATCAACAAACTTTAAGGTAAAGGAATCCATGGATGGTTGTGGAGTTGGATTCCACTTGAAACTCTGATGCCTTGATCACAAGCTGGTGTTCAATGGGGACACCTGATACCCCTTTCATGCGTGTAAAGCTAGCCTTCATTGCATTCAATTCATTATTGGTGTCTGAACTTCAATAAACTAAGTCAATGGACTTCACATTATTGGTGCCAAAGATCCTCTCTCTTAAGATCAACAGAAAAAACTAATTAAACTTTGTTGCAGGAAAAGCCATAGAACTTTCAACTTGATGCATTTTCTTTGGATAATTGGTACAGTTTTGATCCATTGATGATATGGTCCTCCCACACACGTGGTCTCTTAAGATGGCTTCACAGAAAAAAGGCAGGCATTCATTGATGTTAGTCCCTTCCCATTCTCACATGGGGAGACTACATGTGGGTGCAAATGTAGTTCACTTTCGGCTAAAACATTGGCAAAAAGTACTTTTCACTTCTTCTTCTTCTTCTTCTTCTTCTTCTTCTACATTCCTCTGCATTGTCTAATTAATAGTTATTCCACTTTTATGTTGAGTTTGAAACCAACAGTTGATTCTTCAAAAGAATAAACATATTATGACTGACTCAATGCTTTGTCATTCAGTGGTACAAGCAATGAACCTGCAAGAGATGCAGAAAAAAAGTTATTCCATGGTAAGTCAGCAAGTCAGTCAAATTAGTACAGCTGATTAAGAAAATTAATTAAGACTGTGATTTGGTTAACTGCTTCATTATTAAGTACCATGCTTGATTTAAAGAATATTTAACTTGTGATGCAGATTTCAAAGTGTAGACCGAGATCAAACATGTCGGCCATTGAATAACTTTTTGTATTTAATTCCCTTCACAACAATTAATGTAGACTAGTATCATTTTATTAATGACAGGTTATGAGGAATTTTGTAGCTCAAGCTTGGAAATATAAAGAACCGACGGCCGAAATCAAGCACTAAAATGCATGTTCTGTTTGAGTATAAATGATATGATCATTGTGCACTTTTTCTTGAGAATTTTTTCAGAATGATAAGATCTGTTTGAGTATAAATGATAAGATCATTGTGCTCTTAATTTTTGTCTGAATTTCTCTGCTTTGGTTTTTACAATTGAACAAAACTGAATATAATGTTGATGTTAATTGGATCTCTCTGTTATCAATGATAAATTTTTATTGGAAGTTGAAATGTAAAAAAAGCTGTTTTTAAAGCCGAAAATTTTATTCAAGATTAGTGTTAAGTGTAAAAGTGAATGGAAGAAAATGCTGAAGATTTCATTCAAGATTGGTGTTAAGCGTAAAACTAAATGAAAGGAAATGCACTCAGTCTCCATCTTCAAGTGACATACAGACAAAAATCATATACCCTCTTGCTAGTAAGTGAACTGAAAAATCCAACCGAAATGGAGAAAAAAAAAGGGAAGAAAGAACACCAAAAATCTCAAGAGAAATCAATTTCCATTATCAATAACACTCTACTAGCACCACCTTTGTCATTGCCCGAGCTTAACACTGCATTCCTGTGACACAATTTTCATCCCCTTAGCGAACTTGCTCAGCCCTAAAATCGCACTGAATGCTCATACTTTTGCTCGACTCTATCACTCCAATTTTCAATCTCACCTCATAGTTCACCGAAAGAGATAAGGCGACTATATCCTTCGGCCCTTTCAAGCTCCTTTGAATCTCCTTAGGCAACGTATTGCTCGACCCCCGAAGAACTAAATGGAATGTAGTCTCATTGTGTGATGGTTGATCAAACCACGGTGGCTCACCGGAGGCAATCACAACACCTTTGTGAGACATACTTGCCTTTCCTCCGCTACTGTAAATGTAGCCCATATTCACACTTGGATTTAATGTCTTCATCGAGATATCATACTCAGGTTTCTCCCATCTGCTGCGAAGGTTTTAGATTCTTGGCAGCAAATGCCTCAATTGATACTTCGGGAGCACCGGGTCTCACAACAAGGTAGAACACAAGAGCAACAATGCCAATGGTGATGCCGATGGCAGCAATGACAGCGAGGAGCCAAGGGAGGTAGGTGAGGCATGGGCTTTTGCGTCGACGGTTGAGGTTGTTCTTGTACTGCTCGGCGAGGTAGGCATTCTCCGGAGGTGGTATGCGATAGATTTGTTCCTTTGGGACTTGGACAATGTAGGTTTCGGAACAAAAAGGAGGCTCGGGCTCGGAAAGGGGCTTGGTGGTAAGGTCTGGAGGTGGTTGCGGGAGAGGAGGACGGGAGGCGGAGGCGGAGGCGGAGGTGGTGGGTGGGACCCACTCCGCCATAGAGGGTGAGAAGGAGATGGAAAGGGATTGAGAATGAAGAAGAGGAGGGTGGAAAAGGAGTGGTGGAGATTTGCATTGGAGTTAGTTTGAAAGATGCAGGGAATAGAGAGGACGTTGAGACAGCTACCTTCCCGCCATCCTATTCCCTTGTTCTTCTGAACGACCTTGACCCGGTCTATTGGTTCAGAACAAACTAACCTGGACCGGAGTTGAACCGGTTCAGTTGAACCCTCAAACACCTTGACCCAACCGAACTAAAATTAAGACCCTTGGCGTATGTACATATTTAATATTTATATCTATATATTTATTTTTTTATATAATATGTGAGCAAGATGTTTTTTTTTTGTAAATTATTTTTTTAAGTTGATTAAATCTGTTCGTGCCAGACTCTCGCCCTGGAAAGCAATCTATCTCTCTTTAGGGGGGGCGGTTAACCTTTATTAATTCCGTGTTATCTTCTATACCAGTTTACTGGATGTCAGTTTTCAAACTTTCAGCCTGGGTCATTCATGAAATTGACAAAATCAGGAGAGATTTCCTATGGAAAGGGCCTGATCTTGGCCCGAAGGGGATTAGATTAATTGATTGGAAAAGGATCTGTCGCCCCCGAAGCATGGGTGACTGAGGTATTCTTGATTTACATGTATTCAACAAAGTGTTACTTGGAAAATGGTGGTGGAAATTCATCACCACACCGGACTCTTACTGGTCCAAGATTATCAAAGCCAACTATTTCAATAATGATTCCCCCAGTATCCTGGATTCACAACCACCACGAAACAAATCATTTTTTTTGGGCAGGAATTAATACCATTTTACCCACATTTCGAGCTTGTTTAACCAAGTCAGTTGGTAATGGAGAAAACACTTTATTTTGGTTTGATAGATGGCTGGAGGGCCAATCCCCCAATAACCGCTGGGCATCTCTATTCCTGGACTGTTCTTATCCTTGGATTACTTTAAAACAATTTATTCTCATACTTAATTCCCATGGTAATCCATTTAGAACAACCACAACCGAAGATTTCGACTTTTTATTAAATTCTTTACCGGATTGTGCAAATGAAACTGAAGACTCATACTCCTGGTCTTTAGATAAAAGCGGAAATTTCTCCGTTAAATCATTCTACAACTTCTTAATCGACGGAGGTCTCCGCAGTCAACTCTATTCCAATTTTTGGAAAACTAAATCTCCTAGCAAAATCACTTTATTCTGTTGGCTTGCCTGGGATAACAAAATCCTAACACTTGAGAATTTATTCAAAACAGGTTGCAATCCTTATGCCACTGACACATGTATACTTTGCCACAATAACTCAGAATTAGTGGACCACCTTTTTTTAAATTGTATCTTTACAGCTTGCATTTGGTCCTTTTTCAAGTGTTTATTTGATTCTGAAACTCTACCTTCCTCAGTCTCAAATATCTGGACCAACTGGATACCCTCATTGAACCCTTATCTCAGAAATCTCTGGAACCTCTGTTCTAGAGCCATTTTCTGGAATATTTGGCTGGAATGTAACAATCGTATTTTTAATCAAAGCTGTTCATCTACTTCTTCCTCAACGCTCTACAAAACAGCTGATATGGTTCTTACTTGGATTTCTGCAGAATCGGAGTCCCACCAGCAGGAAGCTACAAAGGACATTCAGAAGATCAAGCGCTCCTTAAGCTTCCTGAGCTCCAGATCCACCGACTTCACCGGCGATATGGCGCCCAGCGCAAGTCAGGAGTAATCCGAATCTTTCGTCACTAAGCAGGCCTGTGTCTCCAGATGGTTGACTTCCCTGACTCTAGTTTCACTCTTTTTTTTGCTTTTCTGCTCACCTGCTTCTCCTCATCTTTGGTGAGGATTACAGTTCTCTACTTTGTTAGTTTTACTTGTCGCTTCTGCTTTTTGAACTTTGTACTAACTTGTTTCTCTCATTTTTTTTAATAAATTAGTGGTTTATCCACCTTATTAAAAAAAAAAATGTATATTATATGATTATATATCTATACGAGTAAATTTGGAGAATAAAAATTTCATTGTAGTTAAAATTATGATATTCATATAGCTATCAAAAACATTTGAGAAAATTTTAAAAAAAAAACTTGGTAAAAATAAAAGATTGACAATGTGAACAACTCACTGCATACCAAGCTTATTTACGCTTCGACTATGCATTATAAGGGAGTTAAACCATCGATCTCCTACATGAGAGTCAAATGCTTTATCTTCTCAACCACTGTGACAGGTGACTAAATTAATGTTTATAACAATGAGAAATTTATAAGTGTATTTTTATGTTTCTTTAAAAATGTGCGTGTATATGTATGTCTATGTTTTTTTATTAGTGGCCCATTGGTTCTAAAATAGTCTAGCAATGTACTGGAAGTTCTACAAAAGAGTAAATTTTTTTTAACAAATGTTTTTTTTAAGACATAAAGATCCAAACTCGAAACCATTTGCACAAATGACCCAAACTTCTACTACTTGGACCCGCCACATTTGTAATCCTTTATGTTTAAAATTATTTGCATTTTGTTTGCCATTTATCTAATTATCTATTAAAAAAAAGAAAAATTTTGTTTCCAAATTTAGAGATCGAGAGATAAAAAGGAGAACCATGCAAATTCCAAGGAATTCTTTCTCTGCTTGTGTATAAGCACACGAGAGCATTGGCCAAGCAAAATGCATTGACCATTCTTTCGATTGTTGAGCACCATGAAATTTTCATTGCCTTTCTTTCTCTTTGCATTCAATCTTCTTTTTACACCACTTGTTCATGGAGAAAATGAAGGAGAACGCCTTCTTGCAATGCTGATAAAGAAGCTAGAACATAAAACCTCAATATATGATGCTGCATTGAATCCAAATTTGGCAAATGACGACGAAGGTACTGGTGTATTTAAGCAGGCAAGATGGTCTGAAAGAGGCTGATAAGATAACCAGGTTACCAGGACAGCCTAATGATGTAAAATTCGATCAATATGCCGGTTATGTTACAGTTGATCCTCAGGTAGGCAGGGCCTTGTTCTATTATTTTGTCGAAACACCTAAGAAGTCCTTTGGAAAAAACAAGAAACCATTAGTCTTGTGGCTTAATGGAGGTACATTTTATGTTAAATTAGTACTTTGGATATATTTGATGAGTTTATTTTTCATTCTTTTTACTGTCGAAACGATGCTTGCATTCGCAGGGCCTGGATGTTCTTCCATAGGAAATGGAGCAATGTCTGAACTTGGACCATTTTTTGTCAAGAGCGACAGCAAAACATTGTACGAAAATCCTCATGCATGGAACAATAGTAAGTCATATATGTTATTCTGAGTTTAATTTAGATATAATTAGTTACTGATTCGAATGCGCATTGATGACAGTTGCAAACATGTTGTTTCTTGAATCCCCGACCGGAGTTGGGTTCTCCTATTCGAATGTAACATCGGATTATAAAAACAATGGGGATAAAAGAACAGCCAGAGATTCTTATACTTTCTTGATTAATTGGTTGGAAAGATTTCCTGAGTATAAAACCAGTGATTTCTTCATTATTGGAGAGAGTTATGCCGGACATTTTATTCCACAACTCGCGAATCTTATTCTCGAAAACAATATTAAATACAAGAACTTTACTACAATCAAACTCAAAGGCATTGCTGTGAGTCCTTAAATTCATTCTTCTTTTTTTTCCCTTCTCTCAATGTTTGTCTTCAGATGTTCTTATTATTGATATACGAAAACTGTATTGCAGATTGGCAATGCTTATATTGAGACTATTGAGAATGAGCAGGGACTTTTTGATTATCTCTGGCTCCGATCCGTAATCCAAAATGATACATATTATCGTATTAAGTCAGTATGCAACATTACTGGACAAGATTATAATGGTGAGGATGTTTGTATTAAGGCTCTTGAAGCGGCTGATATAGAAAAGGGAAGAATTTCTTTGTACAACATTTATGCTCCTATTTGCAATAGTTTACAATCTGATAAGAATTCTCTGCAGCAAGGTAACATATTGGTAAGTGTGTATTACTTCGCATTCTTCTGATCAAAACTTCAGAAAAATTTACAGTAATTTTTTTTAATGTTGCTAGAAAAAGGGAGCAGATCCATGTTCAGATCACAATGTCGAATCATATATGAACTTGCCTGAGGTGCAGACCGCTTTTCATGCGAATACTACAAAGTTGAGCCATGCATGGACCCAGTGCAGGTCTTGAAATCTCTTTATTTCTAAATAATGTTGCAGAAAAGCTGTCAATTTCTCCTGTGAGAGACTGAATAGAATAGTTACACTAAATCTTAAATTTTTGCAGTGATTTGTTTAAACATGACGACTGGAAAGACAGGCCGGATTCTGTCCTGCCGGAAATCAAACAAGCCATTGACAGTAAACTAAGAGTTTGGTTATACAGGCAAGTTAAAAAAAGGAAAAAAAAAAGCCTCAACATCTCCAAAATTTCAGCATCAAATAGAGATAACATTATATAGTTTTCTTTCATCTTAATTTGCAGTGGAGATTTTGATGCTATTGTTTCAGTTACTGCAACACAATACTCACTGCAAAATCTTGGACTTCCAATTGAGACAACATGGGGACCATGGTATCACAAAGAACAGGTAGAAGATCACATTGAATTTTTCATAGATTCTCTTGAAAATGACAGTGCCTTAAAGAATTGTATCAATGTTTTCAGGTTGGAGGATATTTCATGGTTTATAAAGGACTGACATATGCAATAGTTAATGGAGCAGGGCATATGGTTCCTGCTGATCAGCCAGAAAGGGCCTTGGAATTGTTTAGAGTTTTCCTTGAAGGAAAACAACTCAATACATCATCCCCTGCATAGAAAGCAGCTCTTTTTATGTCAATTTTGTTGTTGTTTTTTAAGCATTTTTCATTTTATTTTCGATATTGGTCTAGACAGGATGACCAGTATTGATTTTTTTTAGCAGTTCACTTTGTACTTGTTGCTGTGGATCATTCAGTTGTTCCACTTGTAACATTTTGTTATATAATTTATTTTAATGAATTGTGATTAATTCACTTTTCTTATTAAACAAATATGTTTAAGAACAATGTGAGACAATGTAAACATAACTATACTACAATCAATCTTAATTCTCAAAGGCATTGGTCTGAGTCTTCTCAATGTTATCTTCAAAATGTTTTTACTATTGATATATATATATATCTGCAGATGGGCAATGCTTATATTGAGATTGATGCTAATCACAAAGGAATGTTTGATTATGTATGGAGCCCATTTGTAATCTCCAATGAAACATACAATCAAATTTATGCTTGTACTTGTACCAGTTCAAAATTCAATAATTCTATTCAAAATGAGCTAGTGAGTAAGCATATTTCTGCATCTTTATGATCAAAACTTCAGAAATAAACAGTAATGTTTGTAATGTTACTAGGAAAAGAGAGCTGATCCTTGTTCAAATAAATATATCATTTTGTATCTGAACTTGCCAGAGGTGCAGATGGCTTTCCATGCGAATATGACAAAGTTGAACCATCCATGGGCACAGTCCAGGTCTCAACATCTTTTTGTTGAGGATTGAACAAACAAGATTGAATCTCAGCAATGACAAAAACAAAAAAGTTAAAAAAAAAAACAAGGAATCCAAACAAACACATTAGAGAATTTACGTGGTTTAGTCGATATGACCTGCATTTACTACTGGATTAGTATTGTATTGATATGCCTCTCATCTAGGATTTAGAATTATAGAGATGTGTATATACATGGGAGAGAAAACCGACTAAAATTACAACATGGGCCTAGGCCTAAAATAAAATTTTCCTAGTCTATACAACCAGACCGCCACCGTGGCGCTCGCTTCCTCGAACTCCGGCAAGCGATGTAGTAAAAAAAATGCCAAGGCAAACATGAGACTCCACATCCTCAACATCTTTCTATTTAAATGATCCGCGTAAAAAGCATGCCACGATAATAAATTTGTGATTTATTCGACTGTTCAGCACATGACAATTCATGAAGTAGAAACTTTGAAATTCTTGCAGTAGTTTGGTCGGGAAACCAACTTGAAAGAAAGAGGAGCACGATTAGGTATCAAGCAAGTCATTGATGGTAAAAAAATAAGAGTTTGATTACACACACAAGCTAAGAAAAAAAAAATGATTATCCTCTGTAAGCTAAAGTCTGGGAATTCTACAATGATTATCAAATCTAGTCTTGACTTCTTTTGTACACCTTCATGTGATAGTGGGAGCTCTCTTTAATAATTGAGCGGGCCAAAGACTCTTGAGATCTAGGATTTACATAGCCTTGTTATGGTTTTGGGATATACAATATTTTGAATTTTTTTAAAAAAATATATAAAGCACTTAATTATATTATGAAAAAGTTACATAATATAATAGAACTAGCATTACAATTCCTCTTGGCGATCTTATTTTTGTCTCTTCAATACGTTATTCGATTCAGGGATTAACATATTATTTTTGTCTTGTATACTCGTTTATACGTCCGGTACAAGTCTTGTTGATCACCCATTTATATTACATAAAAAGGTTTGTCGGCGCATTATTCGAAAAATAAATAAAATAATAAAACTAGCAAAATACATAATAGAAAATGATTACTCTAACCACCAACAGTGATTAGGTAACCAGACAAAATGGAACCAGCAAATTCCTAGTCAAGTGTCACTCCTTTTCCATCAATACTGTAGACATAGTCAGAATCATCTTACCAAAGTCTGAGAAAGCACTAGCAAAATCAATGCTACATTTAATGGTGATAGCATAGGCTCAAGTTTGTCCTTCATCAACTTAAGTGTTACATATAGCTAGAGAAGAAACATGCGATTAATGTTAACTAGCAGGGCTGCCCGTGCTAACGCTGTGGATACATGTAAACATATAAATAGATTTTTTTTTTCATAAATTGGGGACACTAAATTTGGAAAAAGTTTAGAGCCCTATGATACAAATGAATCTTTTCTCTTTCAATTTGGTTACGTTCTCGATCAATTAATATTGTACATTAATTACTCTAAATATTATTTATCAAAAATGATGAATAATAATGGCAAGGCTGAATATACATTCTTATATATTTTAATGTTAGTGATGAGTTAATGTAATTCAAGGAAAGATACTTTTATGTCAACATATACTTTTACTCCAAATATATATTTTTTATCAACATGCCTACACACCACCACATGTCTCAACCATAGCAAATCACAACCATCTAAACCAACCAACTTAGACCAAATACCCTAATTCAAATGGCACCTCTACCCTAAAAGCTAGGATTAGGGTTTCGAGTCACACCCACCGATAGGAAACTTTGGGGATTTTTTTATTTTTTTCTTTTTTATTGTATGGGCATCATAGAGTGAGAGTTTGAAGAGATTGCAATGCAGGAATGAGTTGCTTTCTATAAGACTCTTGAAATAAACACTCTCCAACACCAAAAGGGAGAGAGAAAGTATATATACATACCCAATTAAAATGAATTTTTTCACTTTAAAATAATACCATGTATGTACATATAATATTTTTACCATCATTTGGATCCTCATTCATGCGACATTTTGCCAATATAATATTAGTTGGGGTTTTGGCCTTCTCATAATTCATTTTAGTATGGTTTTTCAAAAGTAACTCTTTATATAATGCATCTTTGATCAGAAATGTCAATGGCACTTTTATGGCCCTTTCTAATAAGAAGATCATATTTGTTTTGTTTTTAAACTTATTTTTAGTAAATTAACATATATAATATTAAGCTTTATCAAAATGACTTGAATGATCTCACATGTCATTAGATATCCATGAATAGGAGGAATGCCTAGAAAATTATGAACTTTTAAAAATAAAAAAAATAAAAATTGTCTTTACATCTGGAAAATTTTGTTAAATTAGTTATTTCTTGGATATGAGTTAATTTCATAAGTAAAAGGAATAAATATAAATAGTACACTAAGAACATTACTAAATACTAATAATATATAAATTATTATATATATAAGTGTTGGAGGGGGTGATGTTGATATGAAAATAAAGTTTAGTTGAGTCAATTCAGTCGGCGAGAGGACTTTGCCTAATCAAACATGTTGATGTTGGCACATGAACAAATATGTTGGGATCAGCCCCCTTGATCATGTGTAAGTGAAAAGGAAAAAATATCCAATTCATTGTTCTTCCTATTTTTCTGCCTTTGCACATATAATAAAGCATAGTCTATGGATTTGGTTGAATGGGATTACTAAAGAGTCATGAAAACAACATAACTTTTGGTTCTCCTAAAAGAATACTTGGGAAGTTTCATGTACAACAATTAAAAAAAATCCTAATTGAAAATTAAAAGATAAGATTTAATAGTTAATTAATTTTTTTCCACAATAATCAAAGAATTAATTAATTGCAAATATATCTAGTGCTAAGTGATGTTGTGGTCCTTTGCCTACAAAAATTGGATGTTGGAGGTCATTGTCTAACTCACTGAATTAATCAAATAATTAACGTTATAAAATTAACTAGCTATTGATTTACATGACATATAAATTGGGTTAATCATTACATGGGGACAAAAACATGTGGTTTCTTAGCATTCAATAATTTATTTCCATAACTTTCCACTTAAAAAACTGATTGTTAATGGGTTCCACTTTAACATGATAGCATGCCAAGCGATTTCTCTATCGCTCATGTCCATATTCGATGCAATTAATCATCTAAACACTATTAAATCTATGATTTTTTTACTTAATTTCAAGATTTGTTTATTAATTCCCAAGTTTGCGCCGTGAGTGCTGCGATTTGTTCCTATTGCTTGTTATGATATATTAGTAACTACAATGTTAACATTTGGATTTCTCTCACATGTAGTACAGTGATTGGTCACTAAGTTTATGAATTTTGTTTTCTTTAATCTAAAAATGAAGTTCAATTGAGTCAACTCGGTAGGCCAAAAGACTTAGCATGGTAAAAAGCATGAATTGCTTAACATAAGCTAATGTTGTTCGACAATTACAATGTTGAAACTAATAAAAACAGAAAATGTGAAAAAAAATGAAAAAAATGTTTTTTTGCAAGTTGTCAAAGTTTTAGACTTCCATAAGAGGAGAGAATCCCAACATTAGGGCTTTTGATGGTTGAATGTAACCAGCATCCAACAGCTCCATGAGTTGCTTTCGAAGTTTTTGGATATCAAACGGACCTCCCCAAATGGTAATTTTAATGTGGCCCGAAAAGGCATTCACTCATAGTGAATAGATCACATGATAATTGAAAAAATATTGAATAAAAAAATTACATTTTCCATACATAACAATAAAAAAAACTACAAAGCTAATTTCTAATCAAACAAATTATAAATCTCTCTCCACACGTCGTTTTCCTTCCCTACACATAAATGTCAATCCTATTCTCCTCTACATTTAAAACAAAACCCAAAAAACAACAAACTCAAATGTTAAATCAAATTTCAGGCCAAATATGTTTTAAATGATAGTGTTTGAGCTATTCTTCTCTCCAGTCTGGACGTGTCAGACAAGAGCTAAACCAGCGTATCTTGAACCAAAGTTTATGCTGAGAAAGTAAAGAATAAACAAATGAAAAAGGTTGGGAAAGAGTGGTCACCTTTCTGGAGATAATCTCTGCTGATGGGTATATAGCTTTCTCTCTCCTTACATTTGGTCCATCTACTGGGAGATGACCATTGGTCATACTCTTATTGAGAGTGTGCTGAAACTTTCACGCACTCTTAGAGCCGGGTCTATAACTGGGGAAATGTGCGCTGGTCGCCTGAGTGGTGGCGTTTTCTTTAAAAATAGAGGCTGTTGAGGCGTGAGTGGTGACGTTTCAAAAGTGAAGCCCAATCATGACGCAGAGACCCGAAAAAGAAGAGAAAATACGAGCTCACTGAGTGATTATACCTACCTTTCTTGAGCCCTTATTCTTCCTAATCTCATACCTCACATGAACAAAACCTAAACCAAAACAAAAATTCAAATCAAAATTCAAGAGAAAATAATGAAAAAATAATACATTTCTTAATCTCACCTTCTCCCTAATCTTATATATCCTGTGAGATAATTTTTCAAGTTACCTTTGGATGCACCTTATCGAGATATTTCACCCTGGAGAATATAGACTTGTTAAAGCTTTGATCGAGGAGCTGATTGCAGTTCTAATGCATTGATGTGGAAAATTTGTCAAAGGCATCACCGGTTCCTGGATAGGTAATCTTGCGGCCCGCAAAGGTTAAATCATGACTGTGGAAGTTGGAGAACATGATAAGGCAAACATAAGACTTAAAGGTTAAAAAAACTATGGTGAACACTGAACAATGTCAGGGTAGATTGAGCCGGCCGCAACATGGAAGTCTTTGTCAGCGAATTCCATCTCACACACCAACTATTTGATGAAACTCCAAAATAATTTCAAAAAAAAAAAAACATAATTTTAAAAACTATGTATATAAAGAAGCTTCAAAGAAAACCCACACAAATTAACTTTGTAATTGCATACTCAAAAGAGAATCACTTTGAAGAATTTCAATCTTTATATCACCATAGCTATGCTTTCCATCATGTTTTTCTAAGATTAAAAAGATATGAAAAAGACTAATAATACATTCCCTAAAACATATATATAAACCACTTTCATCTCTAAACCTTCAATTGTCTTTTCACAAGAGCCACCTCTTGATTATCAGCGTCGGAGTTCACCGTGGATTCATCTGAAGACCGATCCAATGAAGAAGAAGTAGAGTAGAGGAAGCCACCACTAATAGGAATGAAAGAGGCAGTCTCGAAAGAAGTGGATGGCGACGTTCTTGCTTTCGATCTCGGCCTTGAGCTTCTTAATAAAGGTCTTGAAGAGGTTTCGTTACTTTTGATTTTAGCAATGGAAGCAAACCATGATTTTTGGCTGCCTCTTGAGGAATGTATGCTTGTTGTGGACTAATATTCATGCTTGAGAAAGGAGAGATGCTTTGATAGTTATCAGCATGTAGGACTGCATATGGCTACATGATAGGATCATGTTAAAAACAAAAAAATATGGAGCCTACAACATAGCAAGTCAAAGGCAAATCCAATTAACAAATCACATGTGTCCCCTTCATAACATTTAATAACAATGATAATGATAACACGAGAGACCTTTTTATATTATCTAGGAGAGGATAAGAGAGAGAACGAATAAGTTGATTGAAAATGGTTAGGATATTCATGCAGAACACCAGAACCTCAATGAAAAATGCACCAGGTGTCAAATGCAGAGACTTTTAAGGATGAAATTAATATTATGTATAGATATTAATCAATTAGGGTTGAATAATATAGTTATTAAATATGCAATTATTGCATTGTAGCCAAATGTTCTGGAACATGGCTCAAATATATATTTTTTTTAGTTAAGAATGGATATTTGGTAAGGACAAATATATATTTGAAATGATTCCAAATTTGGCTAGCCAAAAAACAATACAAAATCAGGTGATTCACTATTGTTACAACAATGTGATAAAACACACATGTTTAGTTTACTTAACAAATTAAACAAAGAATAAACCTCAATTGAATTTTAAAAATATTTATTTAATAATAACAAGAATTAGAAATTAAACAGTTTTTTTTTTACACTTGTTAAAATATCTAGCCTTTCAAAAACAATTTAGGAGCCAATTAAAATTGTTTTTAATAAAATTCACCTTATAGTATAATTTTCTTAAAGATCAAGTTCAATTCAAGTTAATCAATGTTTTACCCAAACCAATGGGAATGGTTTAGGTGGTAAATACTTGAGTCACCTAAGATTTGCTTGGGAGAGTTTTTGGAGGTTTTATAAGGTAAGGTTATCTACCAAACTTTGTTTGGATCCTTATATGGAGGGTAGCATATGAGAGGGTTAAATGGAGGGTTGAGAAACTTTTTAAATATATAAATATAAATATAAATAAATAAATAAATATATATATATATAATCCAGGGTTATAAAATAATTAGTCTCAAATTTAAATCTTTGTAAATATATATATATATATATATACTTAATCCCTTGCAACGCTTTGTGGGTTAATTATTAAAAATAAGAAATGTTTCCCGCAACATGAACCGAAACTTGAACAGCCTAAAAATGGATAACCCAACAAAAACAAAGGCCAGTGTCTTTCCAATTTTAGAGATTAAATGATTAAAAAAAGGAAAACCACTCACATTCCCCAGAGTCATTCTATGGTCTCTATACAACTGCACAAGAAAAACATTGTCCAAACAAATAGTCCATTGACCACCATTGTTTGATCAATTGCTCAATCATGAAACATTCATTATCTTTGCTTCTTTTTGCATGCTATCATCTTTTCACAACACCACTTGTTCATGGGGAGAATGAAGGGGAACGTCTTCTTTCAATGGTGAGGTCCAAAGCAGATTGGAGCAACAAAATTTACGATGTCCGATTGCATGTTGATTCGACGAGAGAATTGACGGAAGACAACATCGATACGGTGTATTTCAATAAGCAAGATGGTCTGAAAGAGGCTGATAAAATTGCCAGGTTGCCTGGGCAGCCTAATGGTGTAGACTTTGAACAGTATGCTGGTTATGTGATGGTTGATCCTCAGGCCGGGCGGGCTTTGTTCTATTACTTCGCCGAGGCTCCTAAGAAGCCCTCCGGCGATATCAATAAGCCATTAGTCTTGTGGCTTAATGGAGGTATAATGTTAACTCTTGATGTTCTATTATCAAATGCAAAGAAAACAATAGCTATGATAACATAAGATTAATGATGATAGGGAGTATAAGTTAAAACCCGGTCTGACAGAGTGACTATAGACCGATGATCCTTATTTACGGTTATATATTATGTCCTAGAAGCTTTATCTGTCTTTCTTTTTGTTTCCCACTTTTGAGCTTCTTGTCCTTCTTCTCCCTTTCTCTTCTTGGGGATATATAATCACCGCTTATAGTTCTGGTGCATCTCGATTTTGCTATTTATATCTTTTATTTGATCACTGTCTAGATCTTATTACTACCATTAGAACTATATTTGTCTTAATATATCTTAGGTGATAAAAAATGTATTTTATCTTGAGTTTTGTTAGAGTAATAATACTACATGTACATATATCTTGTATTTATACATATATACCTTCGAGTGCACATACTATTGTGTACACCATTCTTGTATTTATATGGGCTGATTTTCTCTAATGAATCACAATTTATTCTCTTCTTTAATCTTTTATCTATCAAGTTTTAGATGATATGATGTTAATATTTGGGATTTGCAGGGCCTGGATGTTC
The DNA here is from genome assembly GCF_009730915.1 of Dioscorea cayenensis subsp. rotundata. NCBI lineage: Eukaryota > Viridiplantae > Streptophyta > Magnoliopsida > Dioscoreales > Dioscoreaceae > Dioscorea > Dioscorea cayenensis. Next base: position 19,574,333 of record NC_052488.1, read on the forward strand.
TTCTATAGGAAGTGGAGCCATGTCTGAACTTGGACCATTCTATGTCAAGAGTGATGGCAAAACATTGTACAGAAACGCTTATGCATGGAACAATTGTGAGTCATGTGTCTTTGTTCCAAGTTTAATTTTGATGTAATCAGTTATTGATTGGAATGCACCTTGATCGCAGTTGCAAATATACTGTTTCTTGAATCCCCGGCTGGAGTTGGGTTCTCGTATTCGAATACAACGGCGGATTATAGCAACACTGGGGATGAAAGAACAGCTAGAGATTCTTATACCTTCTTGATTAATTGGTTAGAAAGGTTTCCTCAATATAAGACTAGTGATTTCTTCATTGCCGGAGAGAGTTATGCCGGACATTATATTCCACAACTCGCCAATCTTATTCTCAAGAACAATAATAAGTACAAAGACCATACTGCAATCAACCTCAAAGGAATTCTTGTGAGTCATCACATTACATTAATTCATTTGTTTTTCTGGAATTCATTTGGATTCGGATAATATGATTGATTTTTATTGCAGATTGGAAATGCGTTTATTGATCGCGCTCATAATGAGGAAGGAATGTTTGATTATGTTTATAGACGATACATAATCACCAAAAAATCATACGATCAAATTAAATCTACATGCAAATTTGCAGAAAAAGAATACTCAGCTGAATGCAGGGAGGCCTTGTCTGTGGCTGGTGAGGAAAAGGGGAGGCTTAATATGTACAACATTTATGGTCCTACTTGCAATATTAAATCTAAGGATTCCTTACAAAGTAGTATGGTAAGTAACTAATTTTTTTCTGCATCTTTATGATAAAAACTTCAGAAATTAACAGTAATTTTTGAAATGTTGATAGAACAAGGGAGCTGATCCTTGTTCAGGTTACTATGTTGATTCCTATATGAACTTGCCCGAGGTCCAGACGGCTCTTCATGCAAGACACTATAAAGTTGAGCCATCAATGGACTGAGTGCAGGTCTCGACATCTATCAATATTATATACTTGTATTAACTTCCATTGTATATCGTCACTATGTAACTTAATTCGTATTTCTCTTTCTCTAACAGCGATTTGGTTGGAGCAATGAACTGGAAGGACGCGCCCGACTCCGTCCTGCCGGAGATCAAACAAGTCATTGAAAACAATATAAGAGTTTGGTTGTTGAGGCAAGTTAAAAACTAAATACCTCAGAAATCTAACCATCAAACAGAGATAACATTGTGTAGTTTTCTTTCATACTAATTTACAGTGGAGATTTTGATGCTGTTGTTCCACTTACTTCAACACAACTCTCACTGAAAACTCTTGGACTTCCACTTGAGACAAAATGGAGCCCATGGCATCTCAACAAACAGGTAGATCACAATGACTTTAAACAACCGCTATTTGGTGCAGTGGTATGTTACCATAATGGTGAATGGCAGACCCAATATCGAATACCTGAGTTAGCAGTACTGTACAATATTGTGCATGTAGTGTAGCATATTATATATATAATGTAGCAGTTCATTCACTGATTACTACTCCCCTATGGGAGAATGTCGTTTTCCTCTAATCCAGGGTTGCATGATAGGGGGATTTATTAACTCGGTTTGATTAATGAAATATCTTCTGGGTGTGCACATGGTATGACTCTAATTGTCCCATGTGACATTTGACAGAGTTAATAAATCCCTAGGTGGTGTTAAGTCACCGTAACTGGTGCACCATCGTGCCTATCTATCCCTTGACACCCCCTTGCGCGGCAACAGCTTGTCGCCTTTGTCTAAAAAAAGATCATAATGACTTTTTCATAGATTTATCTTTGAAAATGACAATATCTTAGACAATTGTATCAATATTTGCAGCTTGGTGGATACTTCATGGTTTATAAAGGGCTAACGTTTGCAACAGTAAGAGGAGCAGGGCATATGATTCCTGCTGATCAGCCTGAAAGAGCCTTGGAAATGTTCAAAGTTTTCCTTGAAGGAACACATCCTCCTGATTCAGTTCCCCCTCCTATTTAGAAATTGGAGCTCTCTTTCTTGACTCTAGAAAAAAGAAAGTTAAATTGAAAGCTCAATGTCGAAGCGCCCAAAATTAGTTGAAGAGGTATCCTTAGTCTAAAAAACCAAAATCTTATAATTGGAAGAGGGCATGAAGAGGCTGATTTATTTTGTTGTTTTTTTTATAATAGTAGATAAACTACTGTTTTATGCAAGATAAATGAGGCATGCAGGGAGAGCAATAAAAGCACAATTGTATTTTTTTTTTCATGAACAGTCATTATATGTTTTGTATGTGTTTTTTTTTTAATGTTACTTAAAAATTTTAAATTTGGATGATTATGGTCGATTGGTGTTACCTTTTACCACCAGATATTGCTTTTGGAACATTTTTATTATTTAATGAATTTTAAAGATTTCAAGTTATGGTTATTTTTGTTTCTTAATTATATATATTTTTTATGCAATTAGCCTTACTATTTTGTGCCTTGTTTTTTAATAAAAAGATGAATAATGAATTATAATTTTAATAAAAATGCATAAATAGAAGGATTCAAAGGGGAATCGTAATTATATACCACGGGAGGTCATTCTAATGATCAAACAAACAAAAGAAGACTTACATGTAAACTCCCAAGTGATTTGTCTATGTTACATTTAATGATAGACGCCACAACCTTTAGCTTAACTCTCTTCGCGTCTAAAATTGTAAAAAGCCAGAAAATGAACATATAATCAATTTTAATAATCATAATTTAGGGTTCATTGCAACAACTATTAAAAATATAATTATTCTAGTCTAGCAAAATATTCCAAAATATTCCCTAATATTACTCTAACGAGGGAGCTCTTACGCATCCCTAATAAAAGAATTTAGATGAGATTGTTAAGAAGATCAAGTCTCTTGTGTAGTCATGCGTAATCCATGAGGCCACCAATTTGGTTTAAATAAATCCAAATTTGAAAAGCGATGGTATATTGCAAATAATCAACTGTTTCAACAATAGTGTGATGAAGAACACATGATGCAATAGACAAACTATTGGAATCACACTTAACAATATATTAATGGTCAAAAAATTTTGTTATTCCATTCATGCTTAAATAAATGGAGGCTAATTTATATACATTTTGATAGGTCATTTATATACACACATTTAATAGATCATACACACACAAACATAATTTTCTAAGTTTAATTTTAATTGATAAAAATTTATATTTCTCCTTCATGTATAGAATAATATTTCATTAAAGGGTATAAATGTTTTTTTTAACATGTAACAAAAAAATCTTACCATTTTTTTCTTTTCTAATAATATTGGGTGGTTTATCTACTTTTATCAAAAAAAAAAAAATCTTACCTTTGTATAGTATACACATGAAAGGATGCTCTAAAAAAAAATATAGTTTCACGCTTTTAGAAACCAATATATATATATATCAAAACAAATACAACCATATCATCAAAAAAGTATCAAAATCATAAACATTCAATCAAATTGAATCCTGAATGATTTCTCTTTCCAAGTTTAGAGAATCCACTCTGTCTATATGTGTCATTACAACAACAATTCAATGCCCATTTGATCTTTTCCTTATCACCATGAAAGCTTCACTGCCTTTGCTCCTCTTTGCATACTATTATTTCTTCATTGTTTCAGTCCATAGTGAAAACCAAGCAGAAAGGCTTCTTTCATTGTTGAAGTTGAAGGCCACTCATAGAATCAAATGGAAGGAAAGTACTATGAATGTTCGGCAGGATGACGACAATGATACGGTGTATTTGAGTAGGCAAAATGGGTTGAAAAATGTTGATAAGATTACCAGGTTGCCTGGGCAGCCTAATCCTGTGAACTTCGATCAGTATGCTGGATATGTGACTGTTAATCCCAGGAATGAGAGGGCTTTGTTCTATTATTTTGTTGAGGCTTCGAAAAACTCTTCTAGCTCGAAGAATAAGCCATTGGTTTTGTGGCTTAATGGAGGTACATTGTCAGCATATGTTACATGTTTCTGAAATGTTTGGTGAGCTTATGTTTAGTAGTATTGTTTATCAGAAATAGTCACGCTACTAGTTTATGATAGCATTGAATTGGTTCTTTTGTTTAAGATTGGTTTCATTATTTAATATGGTTCCTCTCTTATTTTTGTTATTCTTTACAAACATGACATCAAAATGCAGTAAAAGTACTGTACATTTTGATGACAATTTGTCTATGAATTTGCAGGGCCGGGATGTTCTTCTTTAGGGACTGGAGCAATGTCTGAACTTGGACCATTCTTTGTTAAGCGTGACAGCAAAACATTATACGAAAATGCTCATGCTTGGAACAAAAGTAAGTCATATATGTTCTTCCAAGTTTAGTTCTGATAATTAGTCACTAATTGGAATGCACATTGACGACAGTTGCAAATATACTATTTCTCGAATCCCCTGCCGGAGTCGGGTTCTCGTATTCAAATATGACAACTGATTATGCCAAAAGCGGGGATCGAAGAACGGCTAGAGATTCTTATACTTTCTTGATTAATTGGTTGGAGAGGTTTCCCGAGTATAAAAACAGAAATTTTTTCATCACCGGAGAGAGTTATGCCGGACATTATATTCCACAACTAGCAAATCTTATTCTTAAGAACAACAGAAACAAAAGTCACACTACAATCAAACTCAAAGGCATTGCTGTAAGTCCTTACAATCTTTTGACTTGATCTCCTAATATTCATAACTCCTTATTCTTGATGCATGTGTATTTCTGTTTGTATTTTACTGCAGATTGGCAATGCGTATATTGAGACTAGGAATAATGTGAAAGGAATATATGAATATTACTGGTGCCGATCTTTAATATCGAATGAAACATACAATCGAATAAAATCTACATGCAATTTCGACGTTAATGAGGACTCTAATGATTGTGAAAAGGAGATGAAATTGGCTGACGATGAGCATGGTATCATTGATTATTACAATATTTATGCACCTGTTTGCTCTGATTCAGATTCCAGAAATTTTATGCGTAATGGCTTGGTAAGTGAGCATTATTTCAGCAGTCTCACCATCGAAATTTCAGAAATTAACGGTAATCATTTGAAATGTTGCTTGAAAAAAGGGAGCTGACCCTTGTTCGGCAAACTATATCAAATCTTATCTCAACTTGCCTGAGGTGCAAAAGGCTCTTCATGCGAACAATACGAAGTTGAGTTATCGATGGGTGGGTTGCAGGTAAGGGACGAGAAAAGCAGATAATTCCACATATGAGCTGGACAAGTACTAACAGTACTTTGAAATTCTTACAGTGATATCATCTGGAGTAACTGGAATGACTCTCCGGAATCCATCCTGCCAGATATTAAAAAAGCCATTGTTTGGTTGGGGGAGGGAGGAGGGTGAGGAGGTGTTGGGGGTGTGGGTATTGTTTGGTTGAGGGTGAAAGGGTGAGGGTGAGGAGGGTGCCTCGCCTCCTCACCCTCATAATCCACTCACACAGGTTGGGAGTCTTTGGGGAGTGGATGTTTGACTATTTTTATTTTTAAATAATGCGAAATCTGATTAATCATGCCCACTTATATGTGGAATTCGTTATGTCGTCAGTGATTGTTTGTTTGGGATTGTGAATATGTTTATCGCTAGACGTAATTTTTATTAAATATGATAGAATTTATCTTTCGAGTATGTTTTCCATAAGTTTATGAATAAATATGGCATGAAATAGGAGTATGTTTGAATGGCCGAATTTAGTATTCGCGTTTTAGCCGATGTTGTCGATTATAATCGAAGAGATGTTGTAGTACTCATAAACATCAAATAAATGTCCCTAATTATTGTGTGTGTTTTATAATGTTTATCATATATGTTATATATTGTGTTATTATTATTCTCTGCAATTGAAGTTATTATATATATTATTACTATTTTGTTGTCACGTAAAATGAGAATAGTCGAATCTGGCGTTACTGTCTCTTTCCTACTCGCTCACTCACATGCTCTTCAGCTGAAACAAAAGAATAAACTACTCCTCCACGCCTCCATGGACGAACAGCGATATTTTCTCGAGCCCTCCAGCCTCCTCCCACCATCACATCCCCTCACCCTACACCACCTACTCTACGAGGCCGAGCGGGCAGAGTTTTAGTTATCTGAGGCCGAGATTAAAAACTCAACATATCTGAAATCTCATCAGTAAAATACAGATATACACCATTATTAACTTTTTCTTTTTTTTTTAATCTTAATTTGCAGTGGAGATGTTGATTCTGTTGTACCGGTTACTGCAACACAATACTCACTGAAAGCTCTTGGACTTCCAATTAAGAAGAAATGGACACCATGGTATCACAAAGGACAGGTAGAATTAAATAAGACATTGAATTTTTCATACATTTATCTTGAAAATGAGAATGTCTATGAGAAATGTGTCAATGTTTGCAGGTTGGAGGATACTATGTGGGTTATAAAGGACTAACATTTGCAACAGTTAGAGGATCAGGGCATATGGCTCCTGGTGATCAGCCTGAAAGAGCTTTAGAATTGTTCAGAGCTTTCCTCGAAAACAAATATCCTTCTGGTGTATCTAATGTATAGGACTTGGAGCTCTCTTTCTGTGTCCATCCTTCTTCTCAGTTGCTCTTGATCTTGTTATTATGAATTGCTAAAGTGTTATTGTTATGGATTTTATTTTGTGCTGTCAGATTTTTCTGAGAAGTGATAACATTGTGATGAAATTGATGTTCTTTTTATGAATATATGAATATGTAATCAATTTTTTTTTAAATTAAGCAAATAAACCGCGAATATATTAAAAACTGAGTAAGAAAGTGCAGGTAGTTGAGAAAACAAAGAACATGACAATTATAAGTAATGGTAAAAGAAATATAATATAAGTCTGCTGGAAGTAGATACTGTTACAAAAATAGAGGATCCGTGGGGGAAATAAAAAAAGCAATAAGACAACACAAACAAACAAGATTTACGAGGTTCAGCAATGTGCCTATGTCCTCGGGAGTGGAGCAGCCGCATTTCTCTTATTCACTCATCTCATTGACAAAAGATTATCAAATCATAATTCTAAGCATATACAAATTACCCTTGTATCCTATGGCGAAGTGTTGCCCCCGCACCCCAATCTATCAAACCAATGCTCCCCAATAGGACAGATGTTGTCCCTCCACTCCACTCCGTTCCTGCATCAACTCACTTGCTTCTGTATATGAACCATATGCAACAATCTCCACCTTGGCTAATATACCCCATAAAGATATAACCAAGGAGCTTCTTATTATCCAGATAGGTTGAGTGCCATGTCTCCTTAGCATTGGAGACATTGATAAGTCCAAGCAATTCTTGAACCTTTCTATAGTGATAACTTTGATATGATTTTATAACTGCAACTGCAACTCCACCTACAACTGTATTTCCTATCAGTCTGTAGATATTTTCTATACTTGTTTTTCCTTTCATCATTATCAAACCATCCTTACTCACCTTAATGCAATCATTTTCGATTTTATAGCCAAACCATTTCCATGCAAAGTATCCAGAGAAAATTAGATTCTTCTTTAATTTTGGCACATGTTTAACATCACACAAAGTCTGAACATCATTTATGCATCCGAATCTTGATTTTCCCTTTTCCAGCAAAAGCACACGCTTTTATCATTGCCTATGTAGACAAAACCAAAATCCCCTTATTTGTATGAATCAAACTAGTCCTTGTTCGATGTCATGTGAAAAGAACATCATGTATCCAAACTCCATGTATCTAAGGTTTGACATGATAAAACAGAAAGTAGATCTCCATCACTGTAATCTGAAACACTGTTCTGGACCACATTAGTAAACTTTGATGAATCACCATTCCTTTCATTAATCTGTTGTTTCCTATTTGGATAGTTCTTTCTAATATGCCCCATTTGTTGACACGTATAACATTTAACAAATTTTTTGACTTTGGAATTCCTTTTGCTAAAACCATCTTTCCCTTGCCTTCTACCAGCTTCCTGGTTCCCTTTCACATACAGCGTTCAGTTTGAGAACGTTCAGCATTATTCCGCTTCCGCTGATTGTGGGCCAACAACGCCGTAATGATCTCATCTACTTTGATTGTATCTTTCCCCAACGTGAATGCAGTTACTAGATGCTCATACGAAGGAGATAAAGAATATAAAAAAATCATAGCTGTCTTCATCTTCAATTCCAACCTTAATTCTCTACAAATCACTGACTGTGTAATTGAAGTAATTGATATGTTGTACCAGATCTACACCCTCCTGCATCTTTAGGCCATACAACTTTTGCTTTAGATACAACTAATTTGTCAGCGACTTCGACATATATTGACTCTCCAATTTTCTCCATACCTCCACCGGAGATAAGAGATCCATGACGTGATATGTAACGTCATTCACCAAACATAACCGAATAAGTGTCGTTGCACTTGTTTGTGAATCCACCCCGACCTAGCCTTCCAAACCTTGAGGTTTTGTCTCTTCTAATGCTCTCAACATTCCTTGCTATACTAGAAAGTCCTTTACCCTTGGCTGCCACAATCCGAAATTCCCAGTTCTATCAAACCTTTCCACATCGAATTTCTTGCTTATGTATTTAAGCCATACAAAACAGATACAATAAAGAGTAAGTCTAGTAGAAATAGACTTGGATGTCTGCGATTGATATAGTTACTGTTATGATTATGATCAACGATGCAGATCAAAATACTACATCATATTTTTTTGCTGTCCTATTGTTCAAATTTAATATTTAAAGTTTGAGCATAAGAAAAATACATAAATAGTTTGTGTTTCTTAAAAAGATATTAACAAAATATTATGCATTTTTTCCAAGTGCTTTTCAAACTGACAAAGATCAAAATCAATTACAATTTAATATTAAAAAAACAAAGTGATTTATACTTATTTGTTTTAAAAAATTATAATATACTAATTTAAAGTAAAATCACAATTCCATCATCTACCGCGTGCTCTCACCTATACGCACTGATCGCTCCAAATGTTTTTTTTATAAATGTGGATGAACCAAAAATTTATTGATGATAAAAGTAATACATAATAAAAAAAAGAATAAACTACAGAAAAATAAGGAAGAAAAACTAGACAATACAAAACAACAACAACAACAAAACACGAAATAAGTCCACCAAGGGTGGAAGGAAAGACAGAAAAGATACACAGAAACCAAACGGACAAAGTAGAAGATAAAGGTAGTCATTAGTCAAATATTTGAAGCTTCATTCATCAAGCTATGGAATCCAGCCGGTACAGAGGTTAAAAGGTCACATAAAGTCGAGGCTTCTCTTGATCATTGGTAGTGACTCCTCAAGTGTAGCCTTCCAAGAATCAAAAGCCACATTTATATAAACAATAAGTAAATGGGCAATTTTACAAATAGACGATAAGAAAGAAGATGATACGCATTAGAAAATTCAGTTGTTCCATTCAAGCCAAATATTCCACAAATCGCACGAGTAAGGAGGTTTCTCATGTCATAAGAATCGGAGACTCTGTTGATGGCCCAGTCAGACCATGCCTCCTCCCAGTTAGAGGGCATACTAGAGATATTAACAAGGGCAGAGTATTGCAACCAGATTCTAGTTGCAAAAGGGTATGTCAAGAGCATGTGATTCACAGTTTCCACTGCCGCATTGCAAAACACACAAGTTGTAGTGAAAATTCTATTGCCCTTTTAGCTAAGTTGTCCAAGGTGAGTATCTTATTATCCAAGACTAACCAATTGAAGATTTTGATTTTAAGTGGACAATCTTCTTTCCAGAGTGATTTGTTAAGCGAGCTCCTGATTCCACCATCGTTAAAAAAGGTGTAGAAGGACTTAACAGTAAAGCTCCCATTTTAATCCCGACGCCAGATCCTGTAATCCACTCGTTTTAAAAGCATAACTGATAGTTGACCCTTAAGTTAATGGAACTAAGTATTATGTTTAATGACCGGAAGAGAGTTGAACTCAGTTACCGTGAGGTAGTGGTTCTTCCATTCGAGGAATAAGTTTGGCCACACATCCCTTGGAGCTCTCCCCTCGAGCCATCCATCGAGACAGAATAAGGTAGAACAATCGGTTTTAAGGGTTATATCTGCATCTTTTAGGAAAACATCTTGGCAGTTAAGAACGCCTTTCCAGAAGAATGATTTTCTATGTGGCGAAGTGTGGAAAAGCAATTCTATTCTGCCAAACTATTATAGTGAAAAAAGAGATTACTGGCGACCAACAGAAAAAAGCTATTATTGGAGAGCTTCCACGACCATTTTCTAAGAAGGGCGTTATTAAAATCTCTCAAATTTTGGACATTTTTGTTTTTACAAACTCACTACCATGCAACAAGTTTGCATTTTGAGTGTAATGACTCCTTGCAGTTCCAAAGAAATTCCCTACATATTTTGTCTATATCGCGAATTACCCATTTCGAGAGCTCAAATACAGATATCTAGTAAGAAGGGATGGTAGATAGGTCCGAGTTAATTAGTGTTAATCTACCTCCTGTGGATATGTAACAGAGTTTCCATGAGGGGAGGCGAGCCTAGATCGTGTGAGTAAGTCTAAGCCAATCCTTACGTCGAGGGCTTCTTCCTGAAAGAGAAACACCAAGTTATGTAACTGGGAGTTTGTCTACTGCATAGTCAAGGGTGAAAATTCTTGTTGAATCTGGTAGATTGTCGTACTTTGTTATATATGGAAGTTGATTGACAATCTAGAGATGCCTTCGAAGAGGTAAAGGACAAGTTTTAAAACCGTTAGGTCTTTTACTCCTCCAGTTGTAATTAGAAATAGATCATCTATATATTGTAGATGACACATCTTCTCTTGATTTCCCAGTAGGACTTCATGAAGTATTCCAGTTGCAAGTGCATGAGTGAACATCGTACTAAGCGCATCTGTGACCAACACTAATAAAAAGGGAGGGGGTCTCCTTGCCTAAGCCCACATTGGTACCTAACATAACCGACACCTTTGATGAGCAGTTTTGCAAATACTATAAATATTTAAAAATACACACAATAAGCATAAAAACATAAAAATCCTATAAATCTTTATAAAACATTCCTCGTTTTTTTTTAAAAATTAATTTTATAATAAATATTAATAACATAGAAGGTTAATTACTAAAAGAGAATTGTATTGAATATAAATATATATTATTTTAGTGGTGTATTCATAAAAGCGTCCCAGATGAACATAGCGGTTTTTTAAAATATTACAAATTTTTTTTACCAAAATACAAATGTTTTGGATTATTTAACAGTTTCCGTATTTTCAACTTTTTTTATTTCATTTTATGTTTAAATATAGAAAACGAGAGAGCTCCGTTTTTCTATTTTTTTTAATTAAAAAAATGTGAAAACCGGAAAGTTTCTCCCGTTTTCACAGTTTTTTGTATTTTTTAATAAAAAAATAGAAAGATTTCTTACCGACAAGCATGCCTGCCATTAAGGAGTTTTAAAAATTTTTAAAAATTTATATTAGAAAATAATAGTTAAGTTATATCGTTTTATTTTTAAAAAATACAAATTATGAAAATATTAGAAAATAGGACAGTCAAACCTACACTGGTATAAAATTATTAGGACGATCAAACATGCACCGGTCAATAATTAGAATGGTCAATCATGTACCAATCAGTAACTAGTACAAAATATGGCGGTCAAACATGCACCATTGGTTAAATCTACACCAATAATTAGTACAAAGTAGGACGACTAAATTTTCATCAGTCAGTATTTAGTACAAACCAGGACAGTTGAACCTGCATCGGTCAGTAATTAGGATGATCAACTTGCACTAGTCAGTAATTAACACAAAGTAGGACGATCAGACCTACACTGGTTAGTTATTAGCACATAGTAGGACGGTTAAACTTACATCATTGGTCATACTTGCACCGGTTAGTAATTAGTACAAAGTAGGTTGGTCTAACCTGCACCAGTCATTAATTAACACAAAATAGGACGATTAAACCTGCATCGGTCGGTACTTAGCATAAAGTAGGTTAGTCAAACTTGCATCGGTCAGTAATTAGTACAAAGTAGAACGGTTAAACATGAACCGGTCAGTAATTAGTACAAAGTAGGGCAATCAATTATTTATAAATACTAATGACACAATACAATTATTAAAAAAAAAATAGGTTGAAAATATAGTGGGTTATCTAATTAAATATACTCGGACACTAATAAGTTAATTATTAATACAATTAATAATTATGACATAATATAATTATTAATATAAACTAATAACTTAACACAATTATTAATAAAAAATTAACTCAAAGGTTATTTAAGTATAAAAATAGTTATCTTTGGGACAAAATGGATGAAATGTGGTTACTCAATAATCTAAAGAAATCTATCGAAAATTATTAATAGAAATCCCGTATCATGTAAGTATAAAACACCGGATAATTAGAAGCTGAAATAGGATTAGAATGGGGGAAAATGAGAATGGAGTAGAGGTGGTATGGAGTGGGAAGTGGGAATTATATAAAAACAATAATTAAAAAATGCAATGGTAAAAAAAGTTTTTTTTTAATGACCGGACTATTGACTAACGTATATATATACACGAGTATATTATATATATATATATATTAAAACAAAATGTGAAAACGGGAGCATTTTTTTTATATAAAAAAGTGAAAACGAGGGAGAATCTTCAATTTTCACCTTTTCATTTATTTATATTTTTTTAAAAGAAGGAGATGCTAATGGGAGATCATCGGCTTTTTTTAAAAATATTATAAAAAATTTACTAAATTACGCATGTTTGGGATTATTTACCAAAAATCATGCGTTGGTGGAAAAGCGATAAAATTTTTCCCATTTTCAGTATTTTTATTTTAAAATATAGAAAGCAGGAGAGTTTCTCCCGTTTTTCATTTTTACTTTTAAAATTTTTAATAAATAAAAATGAAAGCGGGAAGTAACTCCGTTTTCTAATTTTATTTTAAAAACTCATGTCTGTTGTTGGTTTTTAAAAAGAATTCTTTTTATATAATTAATTTTTAATTAAAAATAATTGTTGATATATATATATATATGTATATTAACCTTTTATTTACTACGAATCTCGAAAAATATTAGAAATAAAAGCGGTCGAAGTTGCGGTAATTAAATTAATACAAAATAGGATGGTTAAAATCTACAACGGTGAGTAGTTGGTACAAAGTAGGAGCGGTCGAAACCTACTACCGTTAGTAATTAGCACAAAGTAGAGATTTGTCAGACACCTGCTAGTTAATAATTACCACAAAGTGGGACATGATAGAAAGTGCAGCGGTCGCTCCTTGGCACAAAAGTGGGTCGAGTTAAACTGCCGTTCAATGGTGATATAAAAGTAGTTTGAGTCGAACTTATATCGGTGATTAGATTAGGACAAAGTATGAGCGGTCAGAACTGCGCGTGTCGGTGATTACGCATGAAATGCGATGGGATTGAGCATGCAGCGTCGATTAATTAGTTCAAAAGTACAGTTGGTCAGACCTACAGCGCGATCGGGTAATTGGCACTAAAAATACGACGGTCGAGAACTTGCATATGTATGATGGTACAAAGTATGTTGATCGAAACGCTGGCGATTACGATGAATTAACACAAAGTGAAAGCGATTCGAGCACGCACTGGTCGTTACTTGGCACAAGTGGGTCGGTCGAGCACAGCGTGGGTCGATGGTGGTGCAGAGTAGATCACTCAAAGCCTCCGCATTCAGATGGTGGTATAAAAGTAGATCGGTTAAAAGGCTGCCTTGCACTCGATGGTGCCTAGAAATGCAGCCAGATCAAACATGCGACCAGTGAATAGCACAAAGTAGGGACGATCGAAACTGCGCTGATTAACCCTCGGTCGCAGCGGTCAAACCTGCTGCCGGTCGCTGATTGGAATGACGGAGACGGTCGATGCCTGGTGGGGCGATCGAACTGACGCTGCGCTCGTGTTGGTCGAGACTGCACCAGCTCGATTTGAGTCGGACAAAAGTATAATGATCGAACTGCACGATTAGTACTTAGCGCAAAATAGGTTGGTCGAGCGCACACGTCGATGAGTGGGGTGTGAACTGCAGTATCTTTATAAATGAAATTTTAAAATTCGAGGCTCTTTATATAAACTTTCATTAGTAGCCCATTTTCCATCTTGCTGCACTATTTACTCGATCCTCGACCTCATACTTCTTTGTTCTTGTCTTCAACGATGGCGGTGACTTCACTCTGTATTCGGGTTTACTACAATGGTTCAATCATTGCTAGTGAAGACGACATATTATATTTTCGTCGGACGATCGATCGTATATGTCGAAGACTGACGTCTCTATCGAAAAATTTAAAGAGATCCATAGAAAAGCATTGAGGCTATTGACAGACCAAGGAGTTTCATGTATCAAATACGGCTCAATTTCTTTCTAGGATCGGTAAGATTTGTATCTCGGTCATTCAAATTGCATGATGGCGAGATGTTCGGGATGATGTTTGGTCGCCTACAAAAGAAATCCGAGATATTGGCATTATTGAGATTATGCGTGGAGTTCGATACTACATGACTTTTGAGGTGCTCCTTCCGATAACAAACCGCCCGGATGAGCGAAGTTCAGCGCTATTTGAGACTGGGAGAGGATTTCATCACTATGCCAAGTTAATGAACTGAAGCGGCTCTCAGCGGAGTGGGAGGGCACAAGATGATCCACCACCCAATAATTATTTTTACTAATTCACAACATCTACAAAAGGCGAAACAAGTTCTTTTCACTGATACTCATGAAGCGAATTGATCGATATGGCGATCCGAGTGGAAGACGATGAGGAGACGGCGACTAGCTTGTGACTTTGGGGAAGACGACGAACCAGAGTGTTAATGACATTCGGTTAGAAGAATGCAATCTAAAGGCGTTCCAATGATCGGCTATAATTTCATGATGGCACCAATGGAGCCTCAGTACATATCATGGACCCTTGATTTGGAAGCAATGTCCGCTTTAAAATTTCGAAGTACCCTTTATTGTATGCCGACAGCATTAACTGGAGCAACGACAAATGGAGATCTTCATGTAGGCATGAGGTTTGAAAGCAAAGATGATGTTGTGACCTGCATTAGCATTCACGCTTACTTAAATCATCGAATACAAAGTTATTGAGTCTTATCCGACTCGATTCTCCGGTAAATGTAAGTCATATGGTGATGGGTGCAATTGGAGGGTTTGCGTATCCTATAGCAAGCGGAGACAGCTTTGGGAAATTACAAAGTATATTGGGCCTCACACGTGTTCATCAGCAATGATCTCGCAGGATCATTCGAGTCGGATTCAAAACATGATTTGTCGTCAAATACAAGCACTAGTCCAGCAAGAAACTAAGCATCATATGTATCGGTTTTAATAAGCGGAGATCAAAAATCGATACGGATACTTTACCGACATATAGGAAAGTATGGACGACTAAGCAAAAAGCGTTGAAGAACCATTTGGCAATTGGGAGAGTCCTGCAAACGAATTACTAAGATGGCTATCGCATTGCAGCATGCTTGTTCTCGGACAGATAGTTGATCTTGAGACCCAGACCAGACATACGATGGACCTTACCAGTACGTGATGCTCGAATCTTTCATAGAGTTTTTCTGGAGCTTTCCCGCTGCGTGGAGGCTTTTCAAATATTACAAACCGGTCGTCCAAATAGATGGCATCCATATTTACGCGCAAATACAAAGGCATTTTTATTGTTGGCAATCGCGACAAGACGGTAATAAAAATATCCCCGACGATTAGTTTTGCCATCGTGGAAGGAGAAACGCTGAGTGCATGGACTTTTCTTCTGCAACTCTCGCCCAGCAGTAACCACCATAACAAGGAATATGCTATATCTGATCGCCATGAATCCATCAAATCAGCTTTTAGATCACTTGGCCGTGAGATGAGTGCTCCTCGTGCGTACCATGTTTACTGCATTAGACATATCTCGGCCAATTTCATGCGTCGTTTTCGAAACAAAAGAAATGCTGACGGATAGTTGTCAATATTGGCAAGTTACAAGATTAACTTTTTTTTTTAATCTAACTCTTAAATTGATGTTAATTATTGAAGTTATCTTAACTTTTTAAGTTCACTGTTGCAGGTTATTCAAAAACCATTCAAGATTTTAACTACTGGTATGGTTTATGACGGAACAACGATGAAGAGGCGACGAGATGGTTGGATAACATACGGTGGAGAAGTGGGCTCAAGCGTTCGATAAAGAAGGGAGAAGGTATGGTCACATGACAACCAACCTCGCAGAATGTGTTAATTCGGTTTAAGGGAACAAGAAACCTTCCCTATAAGCACTATGGTTAAATCAACGTACTTGGAGCTTGGAGTTGTTTGTGAGGAAAGGTGATGCAGCATGAGCTCGATTGCATCAGGCCTTATCTTCTTAGAATCACTAATGAAGGCAATCCAAGAAAATCAACAAGCAGCATCCAGCATTTACGTTCGTCAATTCGATCATGAAGAGAAGTTATTCATGGTAGATGAGATGTCACCCCCGCAATGTGGAAGACAAGCTAGCACTTTTTGCATCAACCTAAGATCACATTGGTGCGACTGTGGTGCTTTTCAGACACTACATTTTTCATGTCGACATGTCCTTCCAGCATGCTCGCATATTCGTCTACATTGGGAGGACTATGTTGACAACGCGTATAGGCTTCAAACAATTTTTAATGTATATCATAAAGAGTTTGAGCCAATATCAAATGAGGGATATTGGAACCCTTATAATGGTCCACGTCTACGTCCTAATATTACGATGAGAAGACCGATGAAAGGAAGACCAAAATCTACAAGGATTCATAATGTAGATGGATATTAGGAAGATGTTCACGAGCGTCGTGGTTGATGTCACAACGAAGGACATAGTCGCAAACTGTACCAAATCATTGCCGGGTTCAAGTAGTCGAGTCGTAATATACTCTAAATTTCTTTTGTTGTAATGTTTTTAATGATGTAAGCCTTCCATATAATTATAACATGCAATGAGTTATCATTAAAAGCCTTTTGTTAAAAGTATATGAAGAAAAACAAATGCAAAAGAAAAATAAATTTAAAAATACACAACATAGAACACTAAGCAAAATAATACTACGGATAGTTTTCATGAACCAATAAAGGAAAACAACAACTAATACAAGAGTCTACTCTACTGTCTACTACCGCCACCTCTTAGTAAAACATTGAGGTGGGTGGATATCTCGTCGGGCGATCTCGTGGCCTCAGGTCTTCGGGTTTCGCTTGCGGTGGCGGGTCATCATCGGATGATTCATCCAAATCGCGTATCAGTCGAGGTCGGAGTGTTCGTGTTCACGACAAAAAGTACGAAGGGTTTGGGGGTGATTCCCGATCTTGTTGCGAAATAAAGTTGAACGACTAGATTGTCCTGCGCTCCATAGGGTAGATGATGAGGTTGATATTCAAATAAATTCCGCACAAAGTCCATCCCGAAATCAACCGAGTATCTGCTGGGATCAACTGGAGGAAATCCATGGAGATAAGATGATCGAGTAACGTTGATACCATCTGATGAGTGAAATGACTGGTATCCTTCGTGATGTGGGTGTCGAGGAATATGTGCCTCGTCATGTTCGGCCCGAGAACTATACCGACGACATCTTCGTACAAGAGGACTCGGTTGTGGCACATCTACAACCATTGTTGGAAACGCTCTAAGGGACGCTGGAAGAGTGTTCCCTCTCGTACGAGGATCCAATGATGTCCCGATCGACCAATAAAAATAGTATGGTATTAGTAGTATACCGCCTCGCAATATTCCACCGACATTGCGTTATTCTGGCGGGGAGACATGGAGTCCGAGGCAACGTGATGCTCTATCTCTCCGAAGATCCAATTCATCTTCCAGCATCACAATGCCCAATGCAGCCGATTACCTCGCCACGAAGATCGTGATCATGGGTCGGTCCAATGCAAAATCGGATCAAGAGGAACATCTTGGGCGAAGCAAAAATTATCTTTGTAACTTTCAACTGCTTTGTGCCACTCAACAACTTCGAAGCAAATCAATGATGTAAACGCAGTCCATAAAGGTCTCATGACGCGAAAATGTTCTGCGTGCACTTGTGCGATTATCTTGCTTCGAATCATAAAGGCCGCCATATAAACATGCTCAAAAATTATTTACCAAATAATCAATTATTATTAATACCTAAAAATATGTGTATGAATTATCAATTTTTAACAACATTACCTCGTTGCATCTCCAACCGATCTAGTAGTGCCTATATATCTTCACATTGTGCTTGTTGCTACGGCTATCATCATCCACTTCAATGTGCACCCACCTGAAAAATGAGAATGAATTATAATTTCAATGTATTATAATTAAGTGTAAAATGAATCATCGATTTAATTTGCTCTCACCTACGAGCTGGAGGAAAGGATACGATAGCATCGGGTTCGAGGATATACTTGAAATCTCGCACCATGCCCATGATTAAAGTAATATCATAGATCCACTGATATTTTTCATATCCTTGTTGGATGCACGGCATAAAGACCTGTACAGGGTTGCTAGACATGTTGAACCCCAACTGTATCTTCTTGCTTCTATAAAATCTCTCAGAAGTGGTAACCACTTCAGATGAACCCTATTCTGAGACATATCTGGCATGAGGACACAACCGATAAGCCTTAGGATATAGGCACGTGAATAACATTCTATCTGTCGTTGACCTGCATCGTATGACAGCATGTCAAATGTTTCCTCAAGCCACGTTGAGTTATACTCTGATCTTTCCTTTGCTCCGCCGGTTGGACCACTCCGAGCAACTCTGCACAAACAGCACTTCCTAAGCCGGAAGTCTACCCGATGACTTCGTGGCTGTTAATCGGTAAGCCAAGTAATAGTGCCACATCTTCCAACGTGATTGTTGTCTCACCACATGGCGTAAGTGGAATGTGTGTTTCAGATCACCATCTCTCCACTAATGCGCTCACAAGAGCGGCATCAGTCGGAAATTAAGAATTTAGTCACATGATAGAACCCAGCTTCTCTTAAAAGGCCTATGATTTGTGGAGAAGGCTCTGCGATAGACACATGTCTACACCTAAGAACCCGATCAGGCTGTAGAAAGTTATAAGTTAATCAATTTTATATTAAATGGAAAAATAAAATAGGTTGACTTGAAAAAATATAAGACACGAAAAAATCATATATTCGAACATATGCCATCGAAAAATTAAATATGATTGAAGAGTAAACCATAAACATTGGTGTGCTAATAATATACTAGGTTATCTAAATAAACATGCTTCAGTCATAATATAACAATTATTAATACAATAAAAAATTAACCTAATAATATAGTAGGTTATCTAAAATAATGACTTAATATAATTATTAATAAAAAAACCTAATAATATATTAGGTTATCTAAATAAACATGCTTCAAGGTTAATATGACAATTATTAATAAAATAATTAATTATGACATAATAAAATTATTCATAAAACCTAATGACATAATACAATTATTAATAATAAACAAAATTACCTAAAAATGTAGTAGGTTATCTAATTAAACATGATTGGGGCGCTAATAAGATAATTATTAATATGATTAATATTTTTGATATAATATAATTATTAATATAAAATAACTACTTAATACAATTATTAATAAAAAAAATAACCGAATAATATATTAAGTTATCTAAATAAACATTCTTCGAGGTTAATATAACAATTATTAATACAATAATTAATTATGACATAATAAAATTATTCATAAAACCTAATGACATAATACACATAATTGGGGTGCCAATAAGATAATTATTAATACAATTAATAATTATGATATAATACAATTATTAATATAAAATAATGACTTAATACAATTATTAATAAAAAATAACCAAATAATATACTAGATTATCTAAGTAAACATGCTTCGAGGTTAACAATTATTAATACAATAATTAATTATGACATAATACAATTATTAATAAAAAAATCTTAAAAATATAGTGTGTTATCTAATTAAACATGCTTCGGCCGTTAATAAAATAACTATTAATATGATTAATAATTATGACATAAAAAATTATTATGTGAAACTAATGTCTTAATATAATTTTTAATAAATAATTAATTTCAAAGTTATCTAAGTATACAAAAATATTACATTTTCTGACAAAATAATGAAATGTGATCACTCTGTAATCTTAAGAACGCCATCAAAACTTATCAACAGAAATCCCGTACACGTGTAAGTAGAAATCACCCGCACAATTAGAACTTGAAATAAAATTAAAATATTACAAAATGAGAATGGAGGGGGAGATAGTATGAAATGGGAATTGGGTATTATATAAGAAAAAATAATAATAAAATAATTCAACGGATAAATTTATATCCGTTACTAAAGTTGCTATTAGCCTATTACTCAGTGTTTTTGTTTTTGCTTTTTAATAAAAGCATTGGTGAAACAGCATTGCTAAAACAACAATGCTATTGGCTAATGAATGAAGAATATTTAAAAAACATCGGTGAAACATCAACCAAGGACAAGGAGAGCATGACCGTTTGAACTCTAAAACCGGAGTTACTCTCCTATTTTTCATTTTTATTTATTAAAAATTTAAAAATTTGAAATCATAATTTTTAATTATGAAAACAGGGAGAAACTCTCCCGTTTTCTTTTATTTTTAAAATAAAATAAAAATAGCTAAAAACGGGAAAAATTTTTACTGTTTTCCACCAACTCTGAATATTTTTGTAAATAATCTCAAATATGTGTAATTTAATAAAAATTTTTTGTAATATTTAATAAAAACCGGAGACCATCTCCTTTTTATGTATATAAAAAAAATTTACACATTTATATATTAGCCGAACAAAGTGCGAGGAGAGGAGGTTCAAGAAATTTCTTTTACAAACCGCCATGAAACCCTAGAAGGAGAAACCAAGCCCTCCCTCCAAAACATTCGCAAAACCCTCGCATTCGAACCAATGCCAAAGGTTTTATGGAACCGGCCCTACGACTTCCGGCGCCACCGCGTCGCTGAGTACCATATTGACAACCCCCGGCGGCTCCCGCGCGGCTGCGGCACCGCAGGGAGCATCCCTTCTGGTTCCATCACTCTTCTCGAGATCCAGCGCGATAGGCTTACTAAGATCGCCGCCGCCAACTGGTCCCGCGCCGCTGGTGCTGAGCCCCCTGCTCGTCCCTTCGACCCTAGCCTCGTGAAAGAGATCTACGACACTGAACTTTTAGTGTCCGGAGCTCGCAAGACTGTGCCTCTTCATAGGGTTATGATTTTGGAAGTAAGCCAGTATTTGGAGAACTATTTGTGGCCTAATTTCAATCCGGAAACGGCCACTTTGGAGCATGTGATGTCGATGATACTCATGGTTAATGAGAAGGTTTGCACAGTGTAAAAGCTTGAATTTTTTAAGATAATAATGGTAAATTGTTTGATTTTTTTAGTGTTTACTTTGTTTTTGAAGTTTCGGGAGAATGTGGCTGCATGGATTTGTTTCCATGATCGGAAGGATGCGTTCAGAGGATTCTTGGGGAGCGTCCTCCGACTGAAAGAAGAGGTTAGGATCAATATATTATTGTTTATAATTAAATTACAAAATGCCGAGCTTAGTGTCAGATTTGTGTTCATGAAGGGTGTCTGGCTTGAATTTAAGAAGCATGTGTCAACAGATATCAAGAGTTGGATATATTAATGTTAGATATTTTTATAATTATGTATTTGCAGGGGAGAGATCTAAGTATTGCTGAAAAGACAAATTACTTGTTATTCATGATTCATGCTTTCCAGGTTTGTTTTATCCTCCAACGCTTTATCTTTTCTGTGATACTTTGTTTATATTGTGGTGGTGAGTATTTTTTTCTAAATGAGTTTCTCTGACATTTGTGCTAGCTACACTTTTTCATGATTAATATCATGAAATTTTTCTCAAATCAACGCATGCAGTGTACTTGTCGTCGCTAGCATATCTACTTGTTGATTATTTCTTTTTAAATTTCCGGTGGTTATGAGGTTAAACTATTATGATTGATATTTAAACCTTTTCCAATTTTGAAGAATTAAGTCCTGTACTTCCAAATAACTCTTGCCAAACCCAACATAAGTAATGTTGCTGCTGTTCATTTTGTTGTATTTAGTTGTTAATAGGCAACTGCAATTATACTTTATGAGGTCTTAACTGATGCAATAATTCTTGCAATGCTAATGTAGTTTGCATTGTTTTAATATTCATTCTCAGTTTTGTTCTTAGTATCTGAACCAGTGAATGTTGTGTGTGCTTCTTCTTACTTACCTTTATATTTCTCTGGTAGTGGCTGTTATTTCTTTGTCTGAGATAAGGTTTCTTCATCCAAATATCTTCACTGCAAATGGGAAGAGTTGAGAATTACACAGTTGATTTAGATTCTGGAGCTTTTTCTATCATCCCGAATATTTAGAAGGCTGATGCTAGAATTTTCATTAAATGTTTTAGGATCAAAAACCTTTTATTAGATAGTATCTGTAAGTGTCCTAATGGGCAATGCAATGAACACACATTATCTTCTACTTGTTCTAGAGTACTTATGCTTGTTATATAAAACAATTACCTTGTTCTTTAAAGGTTGTAATTATATATTCATAGATGCCTTTAGAAACATTTTGTAGTTTGGCACTCATGTTGCTAACTTGCTTTGAAGTGTCCTAATGGGCAGTGCAATGAACAGGCATTAGCAGTTCTAGAATACATATGCTCTTTTTATAAAGCATTGGCATTGTTATTTAGAGGTTGTAATTGTATATTCATAGATGTCTCTAGCAACCTTTTATAGCTTGGCACTCATATTGCTAACTTGCATTGAGCCTGCTTTTGCATACACCTTATGACAGAGTTTGGAGGATGAGATTGTTAGTGGAACTGTTTTGAAGTTAGTAAGTCTGCAGCTATGGTGAAAGTTTCGTCATCACCCTGGTGCGACTTCAGGTGATACTTTAATTCCTTTACCTTTGATTGTTTTCAGGATATTTGATTATTTGATGACTACGGAAGATTGATATTGTGAACTTCTTCATCTTCATCAGATGGAATTCTGTCTCAATCCTCATTTAATCTTGAAGTGGAAGACGAGTCAAGAAAGATCACAAGTATGCTAAAAAGGAGGACATACTTTTGAGCCATCAAGTATGTGAAGTCACATTTCTACGGTAAATTTAATTGAAGAATTTTTGAAGGTTTGTCTTTTGCATCATATTGAAAGCAATTCTTCTATCTTGTAATCATGCTTATACATGAATTTTTGCTTAGTATACCCTTTGAATACTTTTCCAGTTACATCGACTCTGAAATCATTCAACTTCCAGGCCTGACTGATAGTCCTGCAGAAGGTGACAAGTATCAGTGAACAAATGGATGATGCTTATGTAGTGCTTATACTGTGAAAGGTTCACAGAATTTCTGATTATGATCTACTGAGTCAACCGGCTCGAGAGAAGGTAGCTCTGGCACTCTACAGTAAAAGATTTATTTCTTGGAACTTTTATTAGGCTTTGTCTGTACCTGTTGGATGATGGAAGTAGCCTTATCACATATTTAGTTTTGCCGGAAGGATCTAGAGTTGGCATTTTATGTTACTGATTTTATGGCATAAAAAGTCAGCTGGTGTGATTTAGTTCATGATAAAAGAAAGTTTTCGTTCTGTAATCCTGTATTTTGATTATCCTTCAAATACTCACTAGTTTCTGCTTGGTTTGTGAAAGTTAAGCTTTCCAAGGTAAGCTTTTAGATGTGGTAAATTTTTGATTGCATGGGGACTTTGACCAAATTTTTATAACTATCTTCTGTCTGTTATATCCTTGCATAGCTAAAACAGGATGCATGTTTTCGAAGCTTGAACAACTATATGCGAGTCTCTCTTGTCAATATGCTCATCTTCTTCTCTTACCCATGTATCCATGCAGAGGATACTGTGGTATTCTAGTTATATAGTATCTGTTAGAGAACCACTCATTTTGATTAACTGTTAGAGAGATTTCAACCAATCATGTAGGGTATTTTCTTGACATTCTGCTTCTAGTGCGCGAAGTGTTGTGGTGTAATTTTCACATGCATTCATAAATAAGAAGCTTCAATGATAATTATATCAATGACTACCTACTTGTTGATTATTATTGCTCTATCTACTTCTTTTGTATGCAGACTGGAAGCCTCACTGCATCACTGATGTTGCTGTGGTTTCTAAATGCCATCTAAGTGCCCTATACTACCAAGTGAGAAGGGAGACTGCGCGGTTGGTGGACTTGCTACAGTTTTATGAAGGTTTTGAGTGAGTGAGTCATGAGTGGAACACTGGCTTTAGTGATCATGATGTGCTGCTAGCTCTCACTATTCTCGCTTTCTTGCAAGCGATTTCAACTGTAGCTTTTAAGAAAAATACTACTAAGGTTCATATACAAATATTTTTGCAATCTGTTGATATTTCTATATCTTGTGGTTAGCCGCATAGCGTATAGTATCTTCTACCTGTAGTTCGATGGACCTTGCATTTATAACGTACTGGTGCCATTCCTAATCAGCCAGGTACTGATCTTTCAAAGAAACTATCTCATATTGTCTGCCGAGGAACTGGAAAGATTTGAGTTCATGGTTAAGGTTGGCGCTTCCTGAGATTTTCATTACTCATAAGGTTATTGTCATTTCTTCCCCATAAGTATTAAGAGCTGACACCTGAGGTTACATATCTCAGTGTGCCATGTCTTGAGCATCTCTCATCTCCCTTAGCTGTGATCCAAAGTTTCTGACTGTGGGGTTTGTTGGAGCATCTTTGCACCGCAAATGGGTGATACTTTGCAAGTTCTATTCTTTGTTGAACTGCTGAGATGAGACATCATGTCTCAACAAGATTTTAATATGTAAGTATTATGTTTAGCACTGGTTTGAGGTAATCTCAAAGTAGATTGCGTCAGATCAAAATCTATGCATGTGGAGCTGACCCTAAACAGCTCCCTGGCTAGCTGATCGAATTTCTCTCTTTGATGTGCATCATATTATTACCAGGAGCTTTGCGGGTGCTCTTTGAGAGTTAGTTGTAAGAAAGAGGATAAAATATGAGATATTTATGTACGCTACTGGGAGACGTGTATGACTTGACGAGTGGTGCTTCACTTCATTTATTATCTGCCAACATATATTTATTTCTAAAATTGGCTCTCTCATGTTTTGATTTTCTCTTTTTCATCACCAAATTTTGCTTGTCCTTCACAGATTTAGTAGCTGATCTGCATGTGATAGATGTGGGAGGCTGCCCTCATGTATCTGTGGCATCTCTTGGATTAGATCTAGATGGTAATGTTGAAGGCTTATTTTCACTTTCCTGTTTGTGCAATTGCTCATCTTTCTGTGGAGTGTTAATCTCTCTACATACACAGCTTAAATTGAGTATCGGTGGAGATCCATGTGCTGGAGTAGAGTTGACTCTCCTGTTGAAATTTTCGGTTTTATTTCTTTTGAGAAACGCCATGATCCGAAAAGGAGGCTATAAATGCTCTTCCTCTATACCCAAAAATGAGCAGATAATGTGGGATGAAAGTGTTGTCCCAAGCATCAATTACTCTGGAGAAGGATGCTCTGCCCTCCCAAAGCTTAACCTGCAGTTTTGGCGCTATGACTTGATCTATCTGAGAAATCTCTTAATCTCGAAATCTACTGGAATCTCAGCTTGCATGAGACTGGTGAAGATATTATCCAGGAAGCTGTTCCACACCTTCTGCTCTGCTATTAACTAGTGACAGAGGAAACTGCTTTCTCAGAGGGTTCGTCGGGAGGTGGCTGTTCCAATAAAAGGTGACTTCAAAAATTACCCAAGTGAAACAAACCAAATGTCGGAGAAGTAAAGCCCTCCTACGCAGCACTGCAGAGAGTTACTCAGCATTAAGTGCTAGCTTCTCAAAGGCGCATATAAG
The DNA here is from genome assembly GCF_009730915.1 of Dioscorea cayenensis subsp. rotundata. Lineage (NCBI taxonomy): Eukaryota > Viridiplantae > Streptophyta > Magnoliopsida > Dioscoreales > Dioscoreaceae > Dioscorea > Dioscorea cayenensis. The sequence goes on from NC_052488.1 coordinate 19,600,296, forward strand.
ATCAGAATGGAGCGACTTAAAAGAGCATGATGTTTTATGATGCTCGACTACGTCCTTCTTTTGAGACCTCTGAGCTGCTAGAAGATGCTGCGTGGTCAATCATTGTGCTCGAGAGATCTATGGTCACTGATTTGTCAAGGGGTCGCAAGCAATTGGAAATTCATGATGAAGAGGGAGTGCTTATGAATGATTTCACAGGTCGCATCAAAGGGGATGAGTGGGAAGCCACCTAAAGGTGAACTTTCGAGACAGTTACTGTTGCTCTTGGATACAGGCGCACATTACATGGACGTACATCTAATATGAGGCTAGAAAGGGTGCAGATGATGTATGGAACATTCTGCATATTAATGAGGAAGGCTGAGAGCGAAAGAAAATAATTTTAAAGCAATTCTTAGAATCTATACGAGATCTTATGAGATAGAAGCTTACAGTTTCCTGAGTGGCTGCACAATATATTATTGTTGTAAATGGACCTTCTAGGCACAATGGACCACACGCCTGATCTTCTTGAAGTTGTCGATTTCAAGGAGCGTTTCTTGATGCAAGTTTCTCGTAAGTAGAGAGTTTTCCCAGATTTTGACCAGGTAGAGCGCTTGCAAACTAACATAGATCCATCGCTTCTAATGGCTTGGCACTATAATAAAAGTGCTGCAGTAACATGGTAACATTTGAACTCAACTCTTGACCATGGGTTTGCTCCTCAACCCGAGCAGAGGAACCATCTCCCAGTCTCCTCGCATAGACTTGGGACGGCATTGAAGGAAGTGCTCCAGCTGCCTCCCAGGCAATAAAAATCAAAGTAGCTCCAGCTACATTTGGTGGTGATGCTAAGGGCCATCTAGGTGCTGAGGAGAAACTGATTGTTGGGCTCAGCACCATACACCCTGCTGAAGCCCTGGGCCCCACCACCCTCAGATCAACCTAAAAACAAACTCTGTAGGATTCACACTCGACACAGGTGGCTTTGGCCGGCTGTTGGATTACGCTTTTCACCTTAAATGTCGTGTGATATTTTCTCCTTCAATTCCAGTGAATGCAAATGCCTTCCTACAATATATCTTGGGAATGCTCTTCTGAATGGAATAATTTTGTGTTTGCAGATCGAAGCAATCATTTCAAGGTATTCAGCCTGCTGACATTGGTCGTTGGTCCTCCTGGAACTGGAAAAACTGATACAGCTAGCCACAAATTTTGCAGATGTGCTTTTACTCACAATTGCCCTTCGCAGCGGACACACTAATCATTACTCATTCTAATCAAGCCCCTAAATGCTGTGCGAGGAAAATAACGCAGGTAAATAAAACTATTTCAGTCAGTGACATACGTGCTATTATGCTATATTGATGCTTTACATAAACTATAATTGATTCTTTCAATGGTACTTCTGCCAAACTCATTTCTCTACTGAGAATTGTTTTGAGATTAAGTAGTACACTTTGACATGAATAAGAGTCTAAAGAACAAAACTGGTTAGTTGTATGATTCAGTGATCTAGAGGACTATAAGATATTTATTTATAGCAATACGTAACT
>NC_052488.1:19602830-19679036 GCF_009730915.1 Dioscorea cayenensis subsp. rotundata
TTACTATAGCCCATTTCTATAGATTTTCACTCACATCAGAGAGGCTCGATCCCTGTAGCAAACCGGGTTCTCAGAGCGACTTGTTCTCGAGAAGCCTCGGTTTGATAGAGGCCTCGGCATCGTAGCATCCTCATACATCGTAGCAAAGACCAAAATTTTCCCTTAAAACATTTCTTCTTCTTCTTTTCTTCTTCTCTTCTTCTTTTCCTTTGTCTTGGCCGAACCTTTCCCATTTTTCTTATCCGTGCGAAGTTTTCTCCGCGAACCAAGCATCCTATCTCTTCCTCCTTCACCATTGAGCTTGGTAAGCATAGATTTATGGTTTTATACCGTATTTATTCTTGTATTTTCCTTGTTTTAGTCAAAACCTAGAATTTCTCCATGGATTTGCATGTTTATAGGTTTAAATTGAAGCCATTGAATTGTTGATCTTGTGTGAGAATGTTGTAGAAGAAAAATTTGTGATTTAGAGTTGTAAATTGGGAGAAAAACCATAGTATAGGGCCTCGGGCTTTTACGTAGCAAAGGTCGAATTCTATCGTAGCACCGGCAATCTTTTAGTTGTTTCTTTGATTTCTTTTAGATTAGATTGAAGCTAAAACCCCTAGGAATTCATTGGTAACCTTTAAACCTAGTTTTGAGCTAATCTTAGGATCGAATTAGGTGGTTTGTTAGAAAACTTAGGGTTTTTTTCTTGTTTGTTTGTTTTTGCTAAATTTTTGTTGTATTTTTGTTATGCTTTGGCAAGGAGAAGAAGTCTTGGCTCTGAGGCAAAAGGCTTAGCCGAGGAGTAGCTTAGTGAGGAAGATAAATTGCCGATCCCGTGAGTGGAATTATTTAGCATAGCTTTTATTAGAAGAATGCCAATAGCTATATATATATATATATATATATGCATTTCATGTTTTTAAGTAAGTTTTTTATTGATTTATACTTGTTTGGTAATTTGGTGAATGATAATTATTGTTGAGGCAAATCTTGGATGTCTCTTTGGCTTTTTGTTTTGTTATCGTGGAAATTGTGATTGATATATGTATCCATGAGTTTGTGAAATCTTTTATTTTTGTTTGAAAACTTGAGTTTTGTTATGGAAATCTTTGATTTGGTGAAATCCTAGGCTTGAAGCAAATTTTGATTGTTGAAAGGAAAAAGGATTTCCATGTTGTTGCTTGTGTTGGGACTTGCAAATTATTTTGTGTTAAAAGTTTGGGCTTTGCTTATGTGTTTATCTTGTCCTCGCAAATGGCTCGAGGTATTCTTTGATTTATGATCATGGATGGATATTGTACTCCGAGTGGAGTTGTATTTTATTGTGGTGATTGTTTTGGTGATATCCCACCGCAGAGGGCGGCTCTCACGGCCACCTTTTGAGGTGGCGTGTCGACCGGCCGACACTACGAGGGCCGCCTGTGGGAGTGTAGAGCCCCCGATCGGATATTCATCGGGTAGCTGAGTCACCAACCGTGAACTCGATGGGTCAACGCCAAGGGCATGAGTACTCTTTGGCGGCTCGAACTCCAGCCATGGCTACTGGCGAAGGTTTAGAGAGTTTTCTAGACCATATTATGTTGGGTGAGTGTTGGGTATTGTGTTTATTTATTTCAAACCCATGATATTTTTGTTGTTTTTACTTGTATTTAAAAACCATGCTTTTATGATTTTTTTGTGTTGTAAAACCCTAGTTGGGGTAAAAAAAGAGTTTTCTTGGTATTATTATGTTTTTTTAATTCTCTTGAAGGCTTCTATTATATGTAATAATGTTTCTAAACTTGTATCACTTTTGGTAAAAGCATTTATTTTGATGATTCATTATTATTATTTTTTTGTCGTTGGTGTATTTTTTTCTCGCTAAGGTTGTGCTAATCCTCCCTCACTCGAGTAACTTGAGTTACTCATCCCTCTTCTTCCTCCCGCATCGTTGCAGTGTAGTAGGTGTGACCGTGTGGCAAAGCAGATCGGGCATTTACTACTATTCTATCATCCGTTGTATTTCCTTCGCTCATGTATGTTGTTGTTGTCATGGAACATGTTATAAGACCCTATGGATCCACTCAGTGTGTAGAAAAACTTGTTGCATGGTTTAGTATTTAAATACCTTAAACTTCGTGTATTACCATTTCCCTACCGTTGTTAGGGTTGTTTCCCCGTATTTTGTGAACCTCTATATTTCCGTGATCCCTATTGTTGTTGTTGTTGTTGTTGTTGTTGTTGTTGTTACCGCCGTCTGTGTAACATTGTTTTTTCCTCGCTCTATATCCGCGAGTACGTATATTGTTGAATTCTGCGTGTGTTGATTAGCCTCGCGCATCCCGAGGGTCGAGTGGCGGGTATCCCTCCTCGGGATTGCCGCGCGATTGTCAGCTGCCTCGTGGGCCCGCTGGGTCGGGCGTGACAATTTTATCTGGTATCGAGCTATCGGGTTTAGACTAATAGTCGAACTTGTTCTTGTCTCGATCGCCTTCCGTAGTAACTAGTGGATCCAGCTAGAGTTGAGCATGTAGCATTGCTGCGATATAGGAATTGATTTTTGAAAAGTTGTTTTGGTGTCTTTTTCAAGAAAATGCCAAGATAACGCCTCACAAGACACGCAGCGGAGCAGCTTGCTCCTCGCTGGCTGAGCCTACTACCGCACTGCTTAGAGGCGGACGGCGTGGAGTGCCATCTCCACCGCCCTCCTCGCCCGCCCAGGCAGGAGGCCAATTCTAGGTATGCACCGCCAGAGCAGCGTCAAGCATGCTCCTAGAGTACCCGAGCCCTCGCGCCCTGCACCCCCGAGCTCGAAGTTAGTCTGTCATCGCAGAGGCGATGCGAGCTGTCAGAGCCTATTGGGACAACTCGGGATAGGCACCGACCCTATCGGGAGTTCGTGAGACTTCATGAGCTTTTTGGAGCATGTATGGAGAGGATGTACCGATCGCAGCAGCCCACACGCCTCAAGACCACCCCAACGCACTGGGGCCCCTAGTCCCCGCAGAGGACTGAGGGTCCAAACCGTAGTTTGTTCTTGTCTAAGCTCCTCGACGAAGCCCGGCGCTTAGGGTCAGTAGCTCTTTTGATGGCACGAGCGATGCCATGGTTGCCAAAAGAGTGGCTAAAGCGGGTGATAGCTACTTTCGACTACATGGTTCTAGAAGAAGACCCGAGGCTCAAGGTTGCTACGAGGTTACTCGAGGGCAGAGCCGTAGTTTGGTGGGAAAGTCCCGAAAGGTCGCTCCCGTCGTTGTTTTGAGTTGGTCGATTTTCTCGTGAGGGAGTTTGACGAGGAGTACTACACCCGCTTCCATAGAGACCGTAAAAGGCGGGAGTTCATGCAAACTGAACCGTGGTAGCAGATCCGCGATGCAGTATGAGATGTAATTAAAGGACCTAGCAACTTTGTACCGAACCGGTAGGTTCCCGAGGAAGTTCTATGTTCGAGTTCGAGGCCTGACCGAACCCCGCTGCTCGGGAGAGGATGGCGTCACAGGAAACCGTAGTTTTAAGGGAAAGTAGTGCACTTGGCCCCTTCGAAAGCGTAAAAAGTTGGTCCCGAAGGCGGCATTTAATCCGCGAAAGCATCAAGAAGAGGAGAGGTGCGTAAATGAGTCAACCCTCAAAGAAGAGCAGAGGTGAGAGTTCATCTAGCGGTGCACCTTCGCTGGTTTCTTCAGGTTCCACCGCCCTGCACTCACAGGGCAGAGTTCACTACCTTCGTGCGAGATGTCGCATGAGATCGCAGGAACTATGCGCATGCTGTTGGAATTGTCATAAGTTCCATGGAGGACGATGTCGAGAACCGCGCAGACATGTTATCAGCGATGGGACAAGCTGGATCACATCGTGACGCAGTCATGTCCCACTCGCCGACCCGTGGGGGACCCCGCCTGTGACTTAATCCGTGTCATCCTACTCGGCCTAGAGGTTCACACCTGCGGCTCGTGCATGCACTCACCGCCACAAGATCCGTAGCTGACGAGCAACACCCCTCGCTCGGGAGGATCACGCCTGCAGACTAGATCTCGCACCGTGATCTTTCGCCTCGACTAATGAAGAGCCTAGGGTGCGTCGATATGATCACTGTACAATATCTATCTTTTGTTTGATGCATGTGTATTGTTAGACTCGAGTCATAGAGGTCTTTTGTCGTAAGAAGGAAATTTCGAGGGCTTAAATTTTCTTAAGGGGGTAGAATGTTATACCCAAGGTTTCATCGTGAGATTACTATAGCCCATTTCTATAGATTTTCACCATCATCAGTAGGCACTGATCCCCGTAGCAAACCGGGTTCTCAGAGCGACTTGTTCCCCGTAGAAGCTCGGTTTGATAGAGGCCTCGACATCAGAGCATCCCTGCTATCAGACAGTGCTCAAAATTTTCCCTTAAAACATTTCTTCTTCTTCTTTTCTTCTTCTCTTCTTTCCTTGTCTTGGCTGAACCCTTCCCATTTTCTTATCCGCGAAGTTTTCTCGCGAACCAAGCATCCCTATCTCTTCCTCCTTCACCATTGAGCTTGGTAAGCATAGATTTATGGTTTTTATACCCGTATTTATTCTTGTATTTTTCCTTTGTTTTAGTTTTTCAAAACCTAGAATTTCTCCATGGATTTGCATGTTTATAGGTTTAAAATTGAAGCCATTGAATTGTTGATCTTGTGTGAGAATGTTGTAGAAGAAAAATTTGTGATTTAGAGTTGTAAATTGGGGAGAAAACCATAGTATAGGGCTCGGGTTTTACTCGTAGCAAGGTCGAATTCTATCAGTAGCACCGGCAATCTTTAGTTGTTTCTTTGATTTCTTTAGATTAGATTGAAGCTAAAACCCCTAGGAATTCATTGGTAACCTTTAAACCTAGTTTTGAGCTAATCTTAGGATCGAATTAGGGGTGGTTTGTTAGAAAACTTAGGGTTTTTTTCTTGTTTGTTTGTTTTTTTGCTAAATTTTGTTGTATTTTGTTATGCTTTGGCAAGGAGAAGAAGTCTTGGCTCGAGGCAAAAGGCTTAGCCGAGGAGTAGCTTAAGCAGGGAAGATAAATTGCCGATCCCTGTGAGTGGAATTATTTAGCATAGCTTTTATTAGAAGAATGCCAATAGCTATATATATATATATATATATGCATTTCATGTTTTTAAGTAAGTTTTATTGATTTATACTTGTTTGGTAATTTGGTGAATGATAATTATTGTTGAGGCAAATCTTGGATGTCTCTTTTGGCTTTTTGTTTTTGTTATCGTGGAAATTGTGATTGATATATGTATCCATGAGTTTGTGAAATCTTTATTTTTGTTTGAAACTTGAGTTTTGTTATGGAAATCTTTGATTTGGTGAAATCCTAGGCTTGAAGCAAATTTTGGATTGTTGAAAGGAAAAAGGATTTCCATGTTGTTGCTTGTGTTGGGACTTGCAAAATTATTTTTGTGTTAAAAGTTTGGGCTTTGCTTATGTGTTTATCTTGTCCTCGTGCAAATGGGTCGAGGTATTCTTGATTTATGATCATGGATGGATATTGTACTCCGAGTGGAGTTGTATTTTATTGTGGTGATTGTTTTGGTGATATCCCATCGCAGAGGGCGGTCTTCACGGCCGACCCTTTTGAGGTGGCGTGGTCGACCGGGCCGACTACTACGAGGGCCGCCTGGGTGGGAGTGTAGAGCCCCGACCGGATATTCATCGGTAGCCCTGAGTCACCAACCGGTGAATCGATGGGTCAACGCCAGGGCATGAGTACCTGCGGCTCGAACCCTAGCCATGGCCACGGCGAAGGTTTAGAGAGTTTTCTAGACCATATTATGTTGGGTGAGTGTTGGGTATTGTGTTTATTTATTTCAAACCCATGATATTTTGTTGTTTTTACTTGTATTTAAAGCCATGTTTTATGATTTTTGTGTTGTAAACCCTAGTTGGGGTAAAAAGAGTTTTTCTTGGTATTATTATGTTTTTTTAATTCTCTTGAAGGCTTCTATTATATGTAATAATGTTTCTAAACTTGTATCACTTTGGTAAAGCATTTATTTTGATGATTCATTATTATTATTTTTTTGTCGTTGGTGTATTTTTTTCTCGCTAAGGTTGTGCTAACCTCCTCACCGAGTAACTTGAGTTACTCATCCCTCTTCTTCCTCCCGCATCGCTGCAGTAGTAGGTGTGACCGTGTGGCAGCCAGACTCGGCATTTACTACTATTCTATCATCCGTCTGTATTTCCTTCAGCTCATGTATGTTGTTGTTGTCATGGAACATGTTATAAGACCCTATGGATCCACTAGTGTGTAGAAAAACTTGTTGCATGGTTTAGTATTTAAATACTCTTAAACTTCCTGTATTACCATTTCCCACTCGTTGTTAGGGTTGTTTCCGTGTATTTTGTGAACCCTCTATATTTCCTGTGATCCTATTGTTGTTGTTGTTGTTGTTGTTGTTGTTGTTGTTGTTATCGCTGCTGTGTAACATTGTTTTTTCTCGCTCTATATCTCGCGATATGTATATTGTTGAATTCGCGTGCGTTGATTAGCCTGCAGGCATCCCGAGGGGTTGAGTGGCGGGGTATCCCTCCTCGGGATTGCTGCGGCGATTGTCGCGTCTCGTGGGCCCGCGGGTCGGGGCGTGACAGTTCCTATCATTCAACTCACTACTAGAGCTTTTATTTTTTGAGAAGACATACCATTGGTCTAATACACAACTAAAACTAGCATGCATGCATGCATGAGTTTTATACTGATGTCATGCATGCATGCATTGCCATGGCATGCAATGCCATGCATAATCTATATATTGATGACATGCATGCATGCAATGCCATGCATGATGTATAAAGTGATGTCGTATCACTTGCAAATAAGATGCAACCATCTCCATGCAATTTTTATCAAAGGTAATGCACGCGTGGTTTTCTTTTTGTCAATGTGTATATCATCTTAGTGGGATTTAAAGGTGAAGATCATTAGTGGTTGAATAATGCCAAAACCTACAAAGAATGATATGATTTATATCCATATAGAATATATATCATATATACCATATAGTGAACATGGAATTAATATAGCATTATTGTAGCGTTAGAGTTGTCAATAGCCACACTAGTATTGCTGTTTTTTGGTGCCCACTTTTTCTTAGATCAAGGCACAATATACATCATTTCACTTGACCTTTTATAATTATATATATATATATAATTATAATTATTATATGGTTGAGTATATCAATGGGAACAATTATTTGTTGTGTTTGTTTCTCAAAACGGGAAAGAGTGCAAGTATCTTAAGAAAATGAAGGGAAAATCATTTTTGTTTAAACAAATATGAATTAAATTTTTTTTATTAATTTTAATAAAAAAAGGAAATATTTTTTCATAAATATCATTAAATTTATATTATATATATATATATATATATCACATGTTGAAAAATCCAACATGTCTTCAATCAACACAACAAGAATATCACATTTGTCTCCTTCACACGTGCGACCAAACCACACGAGTTCAAACAACACGTGCCCCATGTCATAGCTCTCTTTGTCTTGGCGGTGATTTCTAAAGAAAGTCACCAACTAAAGTTACCATCCAAATTTGTGGTGATTCTTGTCCTCTTGCTTCTCGACACGTGTGCAAGTCATCGTCACTGAGTCTTAATCTCACGTCCCTTTTACTGTCACATTCTTTGCCGCCCCACCACAAGCAAAGGCTTTTTTTTTTATTTTCATTTTTATTTTTTTCTTAAAGTAATATAATATAATATATAAATGTGTGCATTTTAGTGCACAAATGGTTTCATAGTCCGAGGAGACCTTTAACTGCCAAAAAGACATGGTTTTCAATCATGCATGAAAATGTAATCTAGATAACAAAAGGAAAAAAAAAAAAACTAAAGAATAAATTTAAGGGGGCAGGTGTAAAAAAGAAAGACACTTTCAAGAGCTTTCTAATGCTGTCTTTTGATGAGATTTGGTGGGCTTTTAAGAAAAAAAACAAGGATTAAGTGGTGGATTATTGTGGTCGGTCATAGAGAGGTTAGGTGTATTGACTTTTGTGCTTTTTATGTGAAAAAATCCCTTTACTTACTTTTAATAAGACATATCACATTATCTTAATAATTTGGTTTAATTAGTGTCAAATTATATATGATTGGATGTTAAGTGATTGATTGTTATGGTTATGCTTACTAGAGATGATAAACTTTTAAATTTGAGATACTTTTGTAATTAGTGGTGTCTATTTTATGTATTAATATAGTGTTTGTTGATTGATTCCATATAGTTTTGAGTTGTAAAAGCATTAGAGGATGAGTGAGGTGGAAAAATGTTTAATTTATAACTTTAAAAAGTCTATTGTTCGTTGTATGTATCTAATGTTTATTGACTAAGTTTTAATCGGCTCCTTATCATTGTTGTGTCAAAAGATAGAGTGAAGTGAAAGTGGAGTTTGAAACTTCTCTGAAAATGATGTTTTTCTAATTTATTTTGTTTAAAAATAATGGTGTTTTCAATTACTCATTGCTTCTATAATAATATTGTCCATAATATGTTGTTTTTTATATTTATGTCATTTTCTATTGTATAATATTCCAATAACTTTTGAATGTGAGAAAAATATCATTTTTTTATTTGTGCTTTAAATGTCGATATGCTATTAATTCCAAATAGCTCCAGGTCATAATTGCATTAAGTAGAAAAGAAATTCAAACTTTTATTTGAAAAAATTTGTTATATAATGTTTACTCACCGATTCAAACAGTCCAACACCATAAAGAATATCAAAATGGGGCACGTGAACAATTTAATTGAAGTGTTTTAAAAAAAAAAATCATTCGAATTATTTGTTGTGAGAGATTATTTAAAATCACATTTTCACTAAAATATCAATTAATGTTGTTTTCTCCTCTATTATTTATCTCCACCATTTTCTACATCTTAGAGTCCTTTTTTTTTTCTTTTCTCATTACAAAATAATTTAAATTTTTAACAAAACAACAATCATGGATACTATATACCATAGTTAATTATCTCATTAATTATATTAAAAAAATAGTTTATCTACTATATTACAAACAAAAATATAAATTATACAACTTAATATTTTTACCAAAAAAATATTCAATTAATATTTTATTTATTTATAAATTTAATTGTTTATTCACTAGGAGGCATTTTGTGAAGCTAGTTGGACAAGTCTATGCATAGACCTTGTCACCCTTGTTCAACTTGAATGCAATGGTTTTGTCTAGTTATGGGAGGTAGGTTTTGGTGCCATACAATCAAATTGCAAAGAGGCTCACCATCAAACATCTCTTCAAAGCATGAAGCCAATTGCTTCTATATAACTCATGGTCAAATCAATCAACCAAGTTAAAAAAAGCGAAGTCTAGATTCTATTAGAAAAACACAACCCTATATATATAAATATATTCAAAGTTCTCAAAGCTTTCCAAACTTAGGTACACCATCACTAGTTCCATTCCCTCCATCAGAGAATATGCACATTGCCAAACAACCAACAAAGTTCTGGCTCACATATAGTCTCTACATCCTTTACGAAAAGGACTTCCATAAATGATATCTCTTTTCATCTCTCAACTTATCAAAAGTTCTTAGAATTTTCATATATGTATATATATCATGTATTGGCATCAAATTCGTTGTTCACATTTTCACCGAGAAAGAGTTTAAATTTTAGCAGCTCATACAAAATAAAGGCACAAGTATGTTAAAATATTAATTCCACATTTATACACTCTCCTTATGTGACTTAACAACATATATTATGTGCTTGTAAATGAGATTTGAAATGTTGTTTTGAGGTCTTTGAATTCATGATTTTTCCCTCGTTATTTAATCAAGAATAAAGTTGAAAAATCTAGAAACAGAATTTTCCCTCATTATTTGAATGCAAATATTATTTCAACGTCAATATTTGTTTGCCGTTATTTTGATTTTATTCTCAAACCTAACTTCAATAATCATGCAAAAGTGAAAGATATTTTTAACATAATATGATCATGAACTACAAACGCCACATCGATGCATGCATGATGAGCTCCTCCACTTTATTCTATTCTCCAAATGAAAGGATGGCTATATTTTATCTCCCATTGTTCATCGCCATGCAATCATCATCATCATATGCACCTTCATGCATGCTTTAATTATTCTATTCTCATCATAAAGCAAGCATAACTATTTTCATTATATAAGCTTTTTACTGTATACATCGCTCTATGCATGGCTCTGATATCAAGCTAAAAAGAGAATCTCACTGAACATGTCAAGATCAAAGGAGGTTGTTTGACATATGAATCTTATGCTTGAGTTTTAGGGTTGATGCATGGAAGCATCATCACTATCAAAAGGAAATGGCCTTGAAGAAGAAAGGAAGGTGTTCTTGTGATCAGTTGTGATTGCTTAGCACTTAGGTTAAGAATCTTAATGTCCATGTTGCTTGTACTTTATCTTTTAAAGTTTGGTCCCAAATCCCTAACTTATAATATATTCTCTTTTTAATTACTATTCAATTGCATGTTGAACATGTGGCGTTTACTCTGACTTTGACTTTGAAAATTGACTTTGATGTTGACTTGACATTTGCTAAAGAGTAAATGAATATTTGAGTTAATTTTAGCTTTGTATTTGGCTTGTAATTAGCCCATTTTTAAGTTTATTGTATTTGTATATAATAATTTGTTCTTTTGATTTTTTTTTTAGTTAAAAACTTTTAAACTAGATGTATATATATATATATATATATTTGGATATCCTTGTACTCTCCAATGTAACTATCAAAGTCCCTCTTATATTGGTGATGGAAATTACTTACATTAATTAAGAGGTTAATTGCTTGGTTTAGCAGTAGATACATGTACCATAACATGTACTTCAACTAAACTTGCATTATATATATTGTTATGGATTTAGGTAAGTCCTTGGTTTTGCCATTGTTCAAATAGGTATATATATATATTATAAGTTTATATTTGTATATATATAACTGTGTGCACAATGTTGAAACCAGGGACTTCCTAGATTCCATAAGGAAGGGACCTCCTTATATTTGGTTTGGTGTAAAAGTTGTAGTTATATATAAATTATATAATAAAAAAAATCATGTCATAATTTAGTATTACAATATTTTAACTTACGACTAAAATGACACATAGGGTTTATTACCCAATGAAATCATCTATTATATTTATACATTCACATATGTCCTAATTCTCCTTTTTTTTTTACAATACATCTTCTACTTTAATCCACTACAAGAATTTGTTGTATTAGAAATAGAAATTTAGAAACGGAATTAACAACAGATTAGAAATTTAAAATGAAATTAACAACGGATTAGAAACGGAAAATGCTGTTTGTAAATTATAATTTTTTTGTAGTGATCAATGAGTTTGGATAAAATTGGATTAATTAATAGCACTTATAGATGATTTATTATTATCATTGTTAATTTATTTAATGAGAAACATAACTTGATATGGGCTTGTCTACAGCCCTAAGAATATAAATATATAGAATTGATTTTATTTATTTATTAATTTATATATTTTTAAGACATTGGATTGAGGCTAATTCACAACGAAGTTGGGTTTAGGACTGAAATGAAGCCCAACATGTTTGCAATTGTGTTCCAATTTCAGTTGAATGTTAAACTACAATGGGCTTATGGGTCCAATTGGGCTTTTCATGTCATAATTTTCTCTTCAACCTTAATTTTATTTTATTTTTCCTTGTTTTTACACCAGCCATCATGACTAAAGTATTTATTATTTTATAATTTTTGTTTATTTTCTTCTTATGCATTTCCTTTATTATTATTATTATTATTATTATTATTATTATTATTACTATTATTATTATTATTATTATTATTATTATCTTCATGCAATTATTGGCTTGAAGATATTCATATACGAATCACAAACATAATCCACCAAATGAGTAATTATATATTTAAAATAAATTATTTAGAAGATAACATTTTTTTATAGTTGTCTCACAAATTTTATTTAATTAAATGTTTTGTATTAATTAATACTAATTAATATTTTATATGACTTCAAAAATAAAAAACCATATATATATATATATATCAATAGTTAGGACTTTTAGGACAAGCAATCGTTGGGATAGGCAGTCTTATAACCCGCTCAAAATATAATGTTCATATTCCCAAATATTTAGAACTTAAAATGATTTTGTAAAAAATTTAAATAAATCCTAGAGCTTTTCAGGTGAATCATGATTCTCCTATAGCCCGCGGTGGGTTCATCACAATAAAGTGTATCATTAAGGTAGTGTTTATTTGGGGGAATTTAAAGTTACATGTAACTTAAGTTACTTGGCTTTTAGAAATTCAATGTTTGTTTCACATAATTTTAAAAACCCATGTAACTTAGATTACATCCAATGAGTGATTTGGTTTTACGCCCAAATTGGGCATAAGTCGAAATCCCGGGAGTTGAAAATCCTTATGTGATATATATATATATATATATGTGTGTGTATATATATTAATATGTATATGCATATGTATACATATATACACATATGCATATACACATACTTCTACACATATATACACTTCTACATATATATATATACACATATACACACATGTATACATATACCTATACATAGTATGTTTACATATACATATACTCATATACATATATACATATACTTCTACACATATATATATATATACGTATGCACACGTACATATACATATATACACTTCTACATATATACATATGCATATATGCATATACACACATGTATACATATACCTATATGTATTTTGTTTACATATACATATACTCATATACATATATGTATATATATGCATATATTCATATACACACACACATATACATATACTTATATATATACATATTGATATATATGTACATACATGTGCATAGATACACACATATACATACACATACACATGTGTTTTTCAATTCCAAATTTATAAATCCTTCCAAACAAACAAAAAATTTTATAATACAGTAATTCCAATTACACCCAATCAAATATAAGATTTGACTATACTGTATTTTGAAAACCAAGTATTTTCAGTTACATTGTAATTGAAATCCACTGCATTTAGAATTACATTCAACCAAACGCCATCTAAAAGCGCAACGAAAAGCTTAGGTTTTGTTTAGATTAACTTCCAAAAAGCCAATAAATGAGCGTTTTTGGGCTAAAAAGAATTATTTGTATTAGTTTTTTCTACAAAAGCAGAAGCCGTAAAAAACAAACTGAAAAAAACTGTTTTTTTAGCTTATTTTCACAGTTTCTACTTCTACAGAAAAGTTAATCTAAACACAAAATACAAAAAAAGTGCTTAACTTACTTTGAAAAAGCACTTTTTTCCCCAAAGCACTTCTACAAAACTGTAGAAAAAAAACACTTTTTTGAGAAGCCAATCCAAACAATGCCTAAATGTAGGACTCAATTTTATTTTTTTAACCATACCATGTATTTTAAAAACAGAAAAACAACAGTTGTACATTTTAGATTAAATGATCGTTGCAACATAAAAATACAATAGTAATTTATTTATTATATTAAAATATACTTTTACAAATGTACCCGCATTTATTTTCAATATTTTACCCTTTTTTATTCTCTTTAAATCTTTTGAAGTGATGACTGATCATTAAATTCTAACCATAGATGCTATCTACATGGATGTTGAACAATTTGAGAATTATCGTCTAATGTATAATATCATAAAATCAAAATATAATATTTGATACTTATCTCTTGTGTTTTTAATATATTATAAGTTTATTATTTGTGTAAATTTTAATTAACTAGTTATATTATTAACTCGTATATTTTTTGAAAATATTTTAATAATGTAATTGAAAAAATATGAAAAATTTTAATGTATTAACTAATTATTTTTATTAACTAACCAATATTTTTGTGAGTTGAATATGTGAATAATTGAAATGATAAACGAAAAGATTGTGGATTCATGTTATAGTATAATAATTATTATGGGGAATAGTAGGATAGATTAGAGTCTACTGATCCATGAGATAGTATGGGCATTAAACATTTGGATAGTTCAAAAAAATAAAAATAAAAAATAAAAAAAAATAAAAAAAGATTAACAATAGACTCGACCCCAATTCGATTAGAACCACCAAACCAAACCTGCACTATCAGAAGCAAAACAGAATCATAAATATTCCAAACCAAAACCTTGAACCAGATTTTTAACATTTAGGTTAAAGTTCTTATGAGTTAGAAATCCGAGACCAACCCTAAACCGAACCGTCAATTCTCGTTCCATGTTTTATTTTTCAAATAAAAATAATATGTAATTATAATTATTATGTTATGCCAAACACAAGAATAATATGGAGAAAAGCAAAAGAAAAATAGTAGCATATAGAGATTTATGTGGTTCGGTCTATGTGACCTACGTCCACGGGTAGGGAGATAGAGATTTCTTATTCTTTCCTTTTGAGGAAAAAACTCATATAGACGATACAAAAAAAAACCCTATATATATCCGAATTAAAATAAAATAATATAACCAACAATGAATCAGTTTGCTGGGCAGGCCCAAACCAAAAGCCCACCACATATCTTCATTGAATTTTCTAATTTAAGGTTGACTCCCTAAATTCGGGTCTAGTCATATTTTGGATAGGGTTACCATCACAATCAAATTCAAGGCATCTCAACAAATCTTCACCTTAACTTGAATTTTCCCATGCTATCAATTTCAGCTTTATTCTTAGCTGCAATCAACATGTCATCCATGTATAGCAACAGATATATAAAAGAACCATCTAAAAGATTTTTAGAGTAAACACAATTATCATACTCATTACGCACAAAATCATGAGAAAACATGATTGCATCAAACCTTTTATACCACCGCCTCGGGGACTGCTTCAACCCATACATAGATCTTTTCAGCAAACATACACGGTCTTTCTTTCCAGAAACAAGAAATCCTTCTGGTTGTGACATATAAATCTGTTCCTCCAAATTCCTATGTAAAAAAGTTGTTTTGACATCAAGTTGTTCTAACTCCAAATCAAAAGCACTTACAATGGCTTGAAGAACCTGAATTGTTTTGTGTTTCACAACTGATGAGAACACTTTATAATAATCAATTCCCTCATTCTGTGAGAAACCCTTTGCCACAAGCCTTGCTTTAAACCTTGCTGGCTCAACTCCAGGAATCCCTTCTTTCTTCTTCAAGACCCATTTGCATCCCACTGGTTTTACACCCTTTGGTAATGGAACTAGTTTCCAGGTTCTGTTGTTTGCTAGAGATTGTATCTCTTCATTCATGGCAATCAACCATTCTGATGCTTTTCTACTCTGCACTGCCTCTTTATATGACCTCGGTTCATCAGAATTAATATATTCTCCTACTGCCAAGGCATAAGCAATAGAGTTAGTATTAACAATATTGACACAATCTACATACCCCAGAGGCTTTCCAATTTCCCTTCTTGGTCTCCTTACTACTATACTATGTGATTCAACAGTTTCTTCTATTCCTTTTTGAACTTCAATCTCAAACTCCACCTTCTGGTTAGCACCCTGATCTTTATTACCTGCAACATTATCAATCTTCTCTCTCTGGCCAAACATAGCAGATTCATTAAAAGTAACATCTCTACTAATAATAATTTTTTGAGTTCTATGTTTTTCAATACACCACAATCTATATCCCTTAACTCTAGCAACATACCCTAGAAATATGCATTTCATTGCACTTGGCTCAAGTTTACCATCATTTACATGAGCATAAGCAGGACAACCAAATATACGCAAACCAGAATAATCAGAGGGTTTATCGGACCATACTTCTTGAGGAGTCTTCAAATCAATTGCAGTTGTTGGAGATCTATTCACCAGATAACAAGCAGTGTTAACTGCTTCAGCCCAAAATTGCTTAGAGAGGCTAACACTTAATCGCATGCATCGAGCACATTGTAAGAGTGTTTGGTTTATGCGTTCTGCAAATTCATTCTGCTGTGGTGTATGTCATACACTGTGGTGCCTCACTATACCTTCTTTCTTGCAGAACTCATCAAATGGTTTATTACAAAATTTCAAACCATCATCTGTTATGAGTGTCTTGACTTGTTTTCCTGTCAGCTTTTCAACCATAGTCTTTCACTCCTTGAACCGTCCAAATATCTCATCCTTTGATTTCAGAAAATATACCCAGACCTTTCTAAAATAATTGTCAATAAAAGTAATAAAGTATCTACATCTGCCATGAGACTCAACTAGAGAGGGACTCCACAAATCTGAATGAATATAATAAAAAATATCAGTTGAAGTGTGCTTTCCAGAACTGAATTTTACTCTGTGTTGCTTTTGCATAACACAAGTCTCACAAAATTTCAGTTTCCCAATTTCTACACCACCTAATAATCCTTATTTGTTCAGCACTACAAGCCTCTTCTCACTCATGTGACCCAGTCTGTAATGCCATAACTCTGTTCTATCATCATACTACTCCGAGGAATGAGATACAACCACTGTTCCCATCCCTGAACTGCCCATCAATAAGTAAATACCACGCTGCAATATACCCTTTATGGCTACCAGAGCATTCTTAGAAGCTCTCAACTGCTCACAATCACCAGAGAAAGTATACCCCTATTTTGCTAGGGTACCAATAGCAATAAAGTTCTTGCATAGACCAGGAACATACAATGCATCAAATGTTCTGACTATTCCATCATACATCTTAATCTGTATAGAACCACTGCCTTCAACACTAAGCTCCTCATCATCACCCAAATGCACACTGCCCTTCCAATCCTCGAAAGAAGTGAACAATTCCTTTGAGAATGTCATATGATAAGATGCTCCAATGTCCAAGACCCAAGTATTTGCAGAACCTGAAATACTGATAGTCAAAACATCACTTCCCATGCCTTTATCAGAACTACCCACTGCTACATCATCATTATCTTGCATCACTGTAATTCCTTTTTGCACTACAGAGACATTGGGATTACTACTTGATTCTTTATTCTCATTTCCCTTCTTCCTCTATGAGCAATCATTCCTGAAGTGACCTTTTTCTTTACAAAAAAACAACGTAATCCTCCAAGTCTCGATTTGGAACGTGATTTTCCCCTGTTCCTACCATCCCATTCCTTGATTCCACCTCTGTAACAATCAAACCTGCTTCTTCACCATCTTCTTTGGAACCAGAAACCTTCCACTTTAATTCCTTAGACTGCATAGCATCCTTCACATTACTAACAAAAATATTATCTCTACCATATAGCATAGTATCAACAAAACTCTCATATGAATTTGGCAAGGAACATAAGAGGATGATAGCTTGATCCTCATTATCAATTTTAACACCAACACTTTGTAGATCTAGAATAATCTGGTTAAAATTATCAAGATGATCTTTCACTTGCATATTCTCTGTCAACATGATATAACTGGTTGGTTAGGAATTTCTTCTGAAACTTGTTTTCTAACTTCTTCCATAATCCTGCCGTAGTTGTTTCATCAATAACCTCTCGCAAGACTTCATCAGTTAAACTCAAAAGAATAACGCTATGAGCCTTTACCAAAATCTCTACCTTCTCCTCCACCTTCAACTCCACTAATAATTTTCCTTCTTCTTCTAATGCTGCCGCACATCCCTGCTGAACCACAATCGCCTTCATCTTGATCTTCCACAGAGTGAAATCATACGATCCATTAAACTTCTCAAATTTGAATTTATGAGATGTCATCCTTTTAGCAAACCCAGAAACCCTAAATTCGAAGTTGAATTCAAGGAACCTTGCTGTGATGCCACTTATTATGCCAAACACAACAATAATATGGAGAAAAGTAAAAGAAAAACTCAGATAGATGATACAGAAAAAACTCTATATATATCCGAATTAAAATAAAATAATATAATCCACAATGAATCAGTCTGTTGGGCAGGCCCAAGCCAAAAGCTCACCACAGATCTTCATTGAATTTTCTAATTTAAGGTTAGCTCCCTAAATTTGGATCGAGTCATAATTTGGATAGGGTCATCATCATAATCAAATTCAAGGCATCTTAACATATTATTAATATATATATATATATATATATATATATATATATATATATATATTAGAACATGGTAGTTTAAAACGAAACTAGAACACGAACAATATTCAAATCGGACCCAAAATTGATACTCTAAAACTATAGGTTGCATTTTGGTACATGAGAAAGTTGGGTACTTTCCTACGAAAGTAACACATGGGAATGACTCTACCATGTTTGGTAGAGTGTTTTTTGTTGGGAAATAGCTTTACCATGGAACCAAAATCCATTAATTTGATAGAAAGTCATTCCCTCACATTTTGGTTGGAAAGTTCGTTCCCATAGGAATGGAAAGTTAATAAATTTTTTGAACCAAGATACCATCAACCATTTTCTTAAATGAACTACTTTATAAAATATTATATTATAATTATTATTATCATTATTATTATTATTATTATTATTCTTTTTAAACATTATAAAATACTATATTATTATTTAAAAGATTTTATACATTTAAAAACAAGTAATGCTATATAGCACTACTCATTTACACGAAATGGCCACACTACTCACGTGGCCCACTTTCATCTTTCTCCTACTCAGCACTCTAATACCATTGAAGAAAAAAACATTAAGGCCTTGTTTGGATTGGCTTATCAAAAAGGTGTTTTTTTTAGTTTAGTAGAAGTGCTTCTGAAAAAAAGTGCTTCTCCAGAGTAAGTTAAACACTTTTTGTATTTTCTGTTTTGATTAGCTTTTATGTAGAAGCAGAAGCAGTAAAAATAAGCTAAAAAACAGTTTTTTTCATAAGCTAGTCATGACTAGCTTTTGAAAAAACTGTTTTTCAGCTTTTTTACAACTTCTGGTTTTTCAGAAAAGTCAATACAAACAACATTTTTGGAACTCAGAAGTGCTTAACTTATAAAAAAGCACTTCTGGGTTTTCCAAAAGGCAATCCAAACAAGGCCTAAGCCCTAATTCCTTTTCCTCTTCTCTGCTTCATCACTAATCCTCATCTTCGCACCATCATCGAACCTGTCGTCGGTCGCCCACCCGTCACCAGCAGGCCTTGCTACTTCTTCTTCTTTGAAGAAGGAAACGTTCTTCGTTTTCTTCTTTGACGATTCTAGGGTTTCTAGTCATCATCTTGGTTTCGATTTGGATCTTAATTCTTGGATTCCTCTCATGTTGGTTCTTGAATCCTTGAGGTGTTCTAGGGTTTTTGTTTTGAGGTAACATGCGGCTGCTTCTACTTGAGTGTTTGTCGATGAAGGAGTGGAGCAATGGCGGAGGAGGGGCGGGAGAACCCATTGCTATTTGAACGTAATGATTTAACACCGATTAATAACTATCTTTATTAATTTGGCCTCGATATCTTCCACTCCGGGATCGAAGGTGAACTTTTTTGGCTTCTATTAAGTTTATTCATTTTTCTTTGATTTTTTATTATGAGATTTGAACTGAAATTTAGGCTAGTGTTGCTTGTTTCTTTGCATCTTGATACTTTTATTTGTGCGATTTTATTTGAGATGTTAAAATTGTTTGGATTCTTGATGGTATTTGCTTTGTGTGAAGTTGTTGTGAAGGACTTTTAGGTTTGTTTGAGATTCATCTCTGGCTTTGCAGATATCAAATCATTCACATGTATCTATAGTTCCTTTTATAGGTTGGAACACAAGAGAAAACAATTTGTATGTATGAAACTGTTGTTAGGGCTTTTGTACTTGTTCAAGCATGGTAAACAATATTTTTTTGAGGATTGAGATTTTATTCTGGCAATGGGTGCCTAATTTTTAAACCTTTGATATATGCATGAGAACAAATAAAATGAAAGAAAGAGCAAACATTTCTCACTATGGAAAACAATTCCTTGCAGCCTGAATTGTGATATGTTTTCTTTGAGGAAAATGCTACAATTTAATGGGGTTTAATATACTTTTCTGTGGAGCAATCACAATAGTATCACCTAATATTCTTCTTATATAAAATATAGTATTCTGCTTCTTATTTTTTTCAGGAATTTAGGTTATGTTGAGCCCTTGCCAATTGATTTTGAGTAGCTTGACAAATTCTACCAATTGATTGCAACTATCTCTATGGAGCAACTAAGTTAACTGTATATATTCAACATTTTAGCTTGCAGGACTTTTACCAACTCTATTATACATTCACCATTTCTTTTTATCGAACTATACAAAATTTCATGTTTGTGTGTATCTTCTTGATTTATTCAATCAAGCACTATCTAAGCGAATCTATTACGGAAAATTTGTCGCAGAGGTGAAATTCCATGAAAATCCTTTAGCCTATGAAACTGCCATCAAATCTCATGTACCATCCCAAACCTATACATTTCATCAGTTATTTCTACAAATCTCTACCAATCTGAACTTTACTTTCCGAAAACTGTTTTCTGTAGGATCCTGGCCTGCTTATGAAGATGTTAACATATGAATCAGTGGAAACTGCCATCAAACAGCGAGTAGAAACCAAGGCTAAAGTCTTCGGGCAGGAAGTCGTGATAATTGAGAATGGGAACGGTGTGCCACCGATTTACAAAATCAAACCTGACATCGTTATCAAGCTCTACGGTGATTGGATAATGCCATTAACCAAGCAAGTTCAAGTACAGTACCTATTGTGGAGGTTGGACAGAGAAAATCACAGCCATCTAGCAAACACATGCTTGTAAAGCATAAAACTGAAGTTAGTTGTTAAAATGCTTGTAGCAGAAACATTGAGATTAGAAAGAGAATTGAACTCCACATTGAAGGATGAGAGATGCAAAATTTGAGAACAAGACTCATGGAATATAAATATGCTTGAAACAATCAAGAAAAGTGTTTTCCATTTCATATAAACATTGTCTTCCACATAAGGCAATATTTTTAAACTGATAATCAGAATACTGCAAGTATGCAACATAGAAGACTTATTTTATCAATTTATGAACACAAGCAAGCAACAACATAGGCTTACACAACATTATAACAAACAAAGTGTGTCACCTGTAAACAAATTTTTATCAAAATTCTTGAAGGAAAGTTCATTAGAAACAGAATTGAAGGAAAGATCATTGTCTTCTATTATCACAACATCAACACCAACTTCATCAGCATCAAGAGTAGATAGATAACTAACTGAGCATCAGCTTCATAATGAGCAACAACAAACTCAACATTGGAAGGCATATTACCACCATCAAAACATAAATAAGCACAATTTAAAACATCAACTGCACACTTTAAATTAGCAATTGCACACTTCAAAACATATATAAGCACAATTTAAATCAGTAGCTGCACACTTCAAAACATCATCTGCACATTTTAACTAAGATATACAAAATCATACAACACAAAGATGTATCATAACATTAGCAGCACACTTTAAGTTAACAAAACCACACATCACCCACATAAAAATCATCTATTAAGCTTCAGAAAAACATACAAAACCTACATGAAAGTCATCCATTAAGTTTGACAAAACCATACAACACCTACATAGAACTCATCCATTAAGGTTAACAGAACATAGAACTCATCCATTAAACATAGAACACATTGTTGTGCTCTGGTCACCTTGGGTCTGTATTCCCTTCTTGATAAATTCATAAGAATTAGACAATCAACATGATTAAGAAAATTTATGTCATAGTTAAATAAATCAATAGAAAGGAATAATTGGAATACCATAAAGAAGACATTGAATTCTTGTGTGAATGACTGAATGCCCAGATTTAGCAAAATGAAGCTATCGAAAGTTGAAAGAGAGTTTGAATTTACCTAAACGAGAAAAGTATACTCCAATATGTTTACAAAAAAAAATATAAAACACAATACCAAATATAAATTTCAAATATCTAGTCATTACCATAATTTCTTGTGTGCAAATTTTGGCTTGTTTGTCATATTGAGTTTGAGTTTTTTCCTTTGATTGAAACTTCTAAAAGAATTAATAATAATGTTAAGGAAATCAATAATTGTGATATTAAGAAAATTTTTATAAAATATAACTATCTTTTTCTTATTTCTAATGATCATTTTTTCTACTTTAGAGTTTTTCCTCTTTGATGGTGGTCGGCCTTTGCTCCGTACTTTTAGAGGACTTCGAAATTTTACACTTGAACTTGTACTTCGGCGTTGCTCATTATCTTGTTCTAAAAACATTGGATGTAGAACTTCATTAGAATGACTCCCATTATAATGTGCATTGTCCATCAACTTTTCTATTGCTTCATCCACGTATTTCATCAGAAAATTATATCTCTCCACAGAGGCGGCCCCAATTTCAGCAGCTTTAGAAAAATGAGAATATAATTTATTGTATCGCATATTTTCCTCACTAGTTTGCTGGTAATCATAGCAATTCACTACACATGTATGCCTTCGTTTTATATCCTTTCTCCACCAGGGCAAGATATATCGGTGTGGGATTTCTTTCACATTCTTCTCAATCAAAACCTTGCAAATGTGTCTACAAAGAATTCCTCTAAACTCAAATAAATTACATGATCATTTAATATCAAGTTCATCTTTATTGTGATACACATTGAATACCACTTGCCTTCTGACTTTGCCTTCTTTTCCCCTGAAAATGTCTGTCACTTGGAATGTACATATTTGCCTATCTGATCTGATAAGTGTAAGATTACAATACAACATTCTCAGCAACTCATCTTGAAACAACTTAAAGATTTCATTTATATAGGCTTCTTCTAGTTGCTTTTCAAAATAACAATCAGTTAGCATTGGAAAACTTGAGTTAAAAGATGCAAAATCAGCCTTCGTTTATTTTTCAGTCTTACTTTTCAATGCATTATAAAAAAATATTGCTCCACAAATTGTTTCAATGATGTTGTTGGACTAACATGGCCATCAAAAAGCATTGATGCTTTCATTTCTTTGAGTTGTGGTCATCCCCACCCAAAAAATGCCTCTCATATATATGGGAGCCCATTGATGCCGAATTTTATACAAAGAATTCAGCCATTCATTTTTTTCAACATTATAGTCGTTTACCATCATCAACCAAATGTCTTCAAATTCTTGAATATCAATTGCTTCGTAAATGATACTTTTCAAAATTTTCTTTATTGCTTTATATTCAGTCAATCCACCAAGCTTTCTCAGGAACCTTCTTCATAATGTGCCAAAGACAGAGACGATGATGAGAATTTGGAAAGACCTTGCTCCTTGGATGACCATGCATTGATCTGTAATGATGGCTTTTGGGGCTTTACCCGACATGCATTCTAGCCAAGTTTTGAATAACCATATGTAAGTTTCAGTATCTTGATAATAAACCACATCCAAACAAGATCGTTAGCCCGTGGTGATTCACACCAACAAATGAAGCAAAAGGCATATCATATTTATTCGCTAAGCGTGTTGTGTCAAAGGAGATAACATCATCGAAGGTTTCATAAGTCGTTCTGGACCTTGCATATGCACAAAACACATTTCTCAATCGGCCTTCCTCATCCATTTCAATGAGATGAAAAAAAATCAGAATTTCTCTGTTGCATGTGTAAGAAATAATTTGCAAGTGCCTCAGCATCCCCAACTCCTAGTTTGAATTGCCTTGCTTTTGCAATGTAGTTCCGACAGTCTTTCCCGGTGTATGTCAGATTTTCATATTCCCCACCTTCAATAGCTAAAGAATGAAAATTTTTTGCTTAAAGTTATGCATGCTTGATCATTTACTTCAAGCCTTCTCCTAACATTTGCATCTTTTTTTATTGCACTTTTGGAAACAAGATTTATGTGGACTCAATGCATGATTATGCTCCAAAATGACACTAGAAATAGTAAAGCATCCATCATTGCTAATAATCACCTTAATCTTAGCTTGACAATTTGTTTTGGTGGATAACCTTGGATTGAAAGAATTTTTTGCTGTTGATATCCTTTTCCCACTTTTTACACATGCAAGTGCATAATATTTCAACTTTCCATTATCACCTGACCTTGTACGATTTTTTGTAATACCAAATCCTTCATGCTGAGCATACTCAATATAGAAATTGTAAACTTCTTGTTCAGAATTAAGCACTATACCGGTTGTTGGCACAGTCTTCTTAGGTAATGAATCCTCAGGTTGTGTTAATTGCTCTTTCTCTTTGTCCAATGTTTCTTTACCAAAAGATCCAGCCATGGTCTCGTTTATGGCCCATTCAGAATAACCAGCTTCTAAATCTTCCATATTTTTCTTATTGGAATTTATAATGATAGATAAATACAAGTGAGTGTAAACACAACTTTCACACACAAAATTCAGCAATGGCAATGATCATTGAGGCAAAACATTACAATTAAGTGTCTGCTTAAAAAATAAAAAATAAAGTTACAATAAAATGAAAATAATAGTGAAGCATTGAATGACCTCATATCAAATACATTTGGAACAGGGAATAAGCCTATTTCATTAAATCAAATTTTCTGAACAGAAACCATTAAATACTAAAAGAAGTCAGAATTAAACACATAATCAAACATTCAGGAGCTTACCTAGTGGTCGCTTTAAATTCACAATTAAAGCCATCAAAAGAGATCTTACCAAAAAGAAGGGATTCAACTCATATGAGCATTAAAACATTCCAAATTAAAAAAGAAACATTTTTTTTTTGTTAAAATGCCTTTTTTCTTCCTTTTTGTTCTGCTAATGAACAAACTCAAACTAAAAAAATCAAGCAAATAGAAGAAAGAAAGAAAAACTCAAGAAACCAAATTTCAAACATCGTTCACACAAATCAGATCTCAAATCTCAAAAAACAGACATAACACAAATCCAGCACGATCGGACGTGAAGATGAAAGCGACGAGCGGCGGGTGACGGGCTGGCGACCGACGACGGGTTCAATGATGGTGTGAAAATGATGATCGGGGTGACGGGCTGGCGACCGATGACGGGTTCGATGATGGTGCAAAGATGAGGATCGATGATGAAGCAGAGAAGAGGAAAAGGAATTAGGGCCTAATGTTTTTCTTCAATGGTGTTAGAGTACTGAGCAGGAAAGAGATGAAAGTGGGTCACGTGAGTAGTGTAGCCATTTCATGTAAATGAGTAGTGTTATATAGCATTACTCTTTAAAAGCATATTATTATTATTTTAAAATTATTATTTATTATTTTAATATCCAAAACATATTAATATTTATTATTTAAAAATATTTTATTTAAATATTTAAGATTAAATACATTTTATACATTTAAAAATTTATTATTATTATTATTATTATTATTATTATTATTATTAAAGAGCTACCCCCAGGGTTGGGGTTGCTAAACCCTGCTCGTAGGTTAGCATCAGTATAAAAATAATTAACCACTTATTATTATTTTTTTATTGTAAACTGCTTATTATAAAGTTTTTTCACTTATTAAACTAACTATTCACGTATTATATCAAGTTTTTACTTATATAATATGTTTCTACTTTATTTTTAACTGTAAACCGCTTATTATAGAATTTTTTTCACTTACTAGACTAGTTATCCTCGTATTATATTAAATTTTCACTTAATATAACATATTTCTACTTTCTTTTTATAGCAAACCACTCGTTATAGAGTTGTTTACACGTTTTATATATTTAAAAACATTTTATTATTATTGTAATAATATTATTTATTATTTTAATATCCAAAAAAATATTATTATTTATTATTTAAAAATGTTTTATTTAAATATGTAATATTAAATACATTTTATGCATTTAAAAACATATTATTATTATTATTATAGAACTAACCCCGGGGTTGGGGTTGCTAACCCCGAGCCGGGGTTAGCATCACTCTAAAAAGAATTAACCACTTATTATAAAGTTTTTTCATTTACTAAAATAGTTATCCACGTATTATATTATGTTTTCACTTAATATAAAATGTTTCAACTTATTTTTTTATTGTAAACTACTTATTATAAAATTTTTTCACTTGCTAAACTAATTATCCACATATTACATCAAGTTTTTACTTAATATAGCATGTTTCTATTTTTTTTTTATTGTAAATCACTTATTATAGAATTTTTCACTAACTAAACCAGCTATCCACTTATTATATTAAGTTTTCACTTAACATAACATGCTTATACTTTTTTTATATAGCAAACCACTTATTATAGAGTTATTTCACAGATTTTATATATTTTAAAATATTTTTTTATTATTGTAATAATATTATTTATTATTTTAATATCCAAAACATATTATTATTTATTATTTAAAAATGTTTTAATTAAATATTTAATATTAAATACATTTTATACATTATTATTATTATTATTATTAGCTAACCCCAGAATTGGGGTTGCTAACCCTGGCTCCGTTTAACACCACTATAAAACGAATTAACCACTTATTATAGAGTTTTTTCCACTTACTAAGACAGTTATCCACATATTATATTATATTTTCACTTTATATAACATGTTTCTACTTATTTTTTTTAATTGTAAACTACTTATTATAAAGTTTTTTTCACTTACCAAGCTAACAATTTATGTATTATATCAAGTTTTTACTAAATATAACATGTTTCTATTTATTTATTTTTTATTACAAACCACTTATTATAAATTTTTTTTCGCTTACTAAACTAGCTATTAACATATTATATTAAGTTTTTATTTGGTATACATTGAAAAGTTTGATTGAATTATATAATTTATAAAATCGGAATCAATAGGTCAGAACTGAAACCTAGTCGGAACCGAACCATGGTCAAGTCGAATTTGAATTCAAAATCATCGGTTCAAAACTGAATCCTGGTCTGAACCAAACCATGGTCTCATTAAAACTAAAAGATGCCGTGCCGTTAACGTTCTAACAAAGCACACAAGCCCATATTTCTCACCCACACTAGCCAACCCCGCAATCGGGCTTACGAACCCCAGTAACGGGCTAACGAGAAGCCCGCGAGCGGGGTTAGTTTTGTGGAGGAAATCCGAATCCAACTCCAAATCCCGTTAGGGTTTGCTTGTTCCTTTCTGTTCGCAGCCGCGGGAGCACGCATCGAAGCCTCGATCACGAACGGTGAGCTCGTGAGTTCTAGAGATCGTCGCCGGCGATGGGAGTCCCGGCGTTCTACCGTTGGTTGGCGGAGAAGTACCCCATGGTGGTGGTTGACGTTGTGGAAGAGGAGCCCGTAGAGATCGAGGGCGTTCGAATCCCTGTTGATACTTCGAAGCCAAATCCTAATGGCCTTGAGTTTGATAATCTCTACTTAGATATGAATGGAATCATCCATCCCTGCTTCCATCCAGAGGATCGAGTAATCTCTCACTCTAATTTCTTTCTTTCTTTCTTTCTTTTTTAATTGTATTTTTAGTGATTTTGGTGTTGGTTTCGGTTTTTGGAGTTTTTGTGGAGTTGAAATTCGAAGTAGGTATTTTGTTGATCCTGATGTCTCTTCTTTCTTTTCAGTATTTGCCTTGATCTTAAGGTTGCCTATTACTTGAAGTCTTTTTGATTTAAGTGAATAAAAAAAGGTTTTTTCAAGGTTTATGATTTTGTGAGTGTTGAGACTTAGCTATTATATGTTATTTACTTAGCACCTTGTTAGAAATATCACTGTGGCTATGAATTCTTGGCATCGCATCACATAAATTTGGAGTTTGATTTTGCAATGGGAATATGTTTAGATCACAGCAATCCTTCTTAGTCTGGTGAGTTTTGTTCCTATCTTTTGTCCAGTTTTGCGCGGTGAATTACCTTTTCTTGCAAAGTTCAGAGATATTGGAAGGATGAGAAAAATTTTCTGATGAGTACTAGAGAAGAGAATTTCTTTGTTTTAAAAATAGCAGTGTGCTATTCTACTATTCACTTCTCGGTAGAACAGTGTGTTGGGTCGCTGTGAACCACGTGTACTGCATTAATAGGTTGCCCTGTAAATCTTGGAAATACATTCCAAACTACTGGAACCAAATAAACATGCTTGTGCATTGTGTCTGTTTTTTTGGTTTTTGTTATTTCATGATGAATTTGAGAAGTACATATTATATGTCCATAACCTTATTTGCAGCGATCTAAACCATAGTCTTTTCCAAAAAGTGACTGTGGAATACTTTCAACAACCAAATGTTACCAATTAGTCATCTTGGGAAGTAATCTTTGTTAGTGCTCTCTCTGTCCAAACTAACAAACAAAAGTCTGGCTTATAATTAGTTGTTTTGTTAGTTTTCAAACCAAAAAAATGGAATTAGTGAAATAAAGGCTTTCATTCCATCCCTTATATATATATGGTTACATGAAAACTGTAAATATTTTTGTCGTTTTAGTAAAATCCCTGTCAGTTTAGTGCCACTGTGATGAAAGTGCTTGTTTGTCTCTGCCGGTTTGCTTTCATATAACTAGGACCAGAGGGTTCTTGTTCCCTGGAGAATAGTTGAGGCTGATAATTGCTTAATTTCTAATATCAGGGTGACATTTTTATTTTTTAGAAAACTGGTTATTTTAAATTCTTTCTAGAAGGATATTGTGAGTGCAGTAGTGTTTGTCAAAGAGTGAGAGTGTCCTATAGTTCAAGTGCTTACATTTTGATTAGTTTTTCTCAATGATTCTGTTTGTCTTTTCCTAGGATCGTTTCTTTTAGATTGTATATAGTGTCATATGTATGGAGGTTGTTGTTTGTCCTATGAATTCATTTTTATATTGTGGGGATAGACACCATCTCTCTTCTTTACTGATGATCTTATTTTTCATAGAAATGAATAACTGGGTTTTGCACTGAAGTATACATCTTTTACTTTCCAGTTCAGCTTTCTATGTTTATATTGTAGAGTCTTGCTATTTCCTGAGAAATGTTGCCATAGGATTTAGCCTACTGATTCTTCAAACTAGCATGCAGAAAAATGTTCTTGTGCTAATCACTTTACAATGTTTCCAACAGCCTGCACCGACTACATATGATGAAGTCTTCCAATGCATGTTTGATTACATTGACAGGCTTTTTGTCATGGTGCGCCCTCGGAAGCTTCTATATATGGCCATTGGTAAGTAAGATTTATGGAATTTGTGAGTCTTCCTCTATATTACCTAATCATTTACTTTTTAAACATCACTTGATTGACAGATATCCTCTTTCTTTATCCTTATAATAATTTTTCTTCTAAGCTTTAAGAATAAGTTCTGAACTTAAGTAACGAACCTGATCTTATTGCTGTGTAGCCATCTCTATCACAACTTGCTGTGCTCCTAATGCTAAGATATTAACATCTTTCATGTTAATTGCCACTTCTGACATGGGCTCATATCATTTATTTGCTAATTGCAAACCACCTTTCCTCCTTTGCGCTTTGTTAACAATTATGCCGTCCTTAAGAGCAAACTTTTTTTTTCATGTACTGGTAACTCATGATTTCCCTAGTAATGCACATGGTATATAAGTTTGGTGCCATTGTGCCAACTGCCAAGCACTTGAGAAAGGAATTTATGGTAGTTGTATGTGAATGTTTAATTGTGGTGGAATGTGTTCTTGGATTGCTGGGCTCTCTGGACTGCAGCTGATTTGGTGATGTGTTTTGCTAGATCCACGAGTTACAGAGGGTCGAAACTAGACATAAGATAGTTTGTAGAGAATTTTAAGACAATTTATAAAGGCTTTGTCACCGCAAACAAAATCTTTTGCACTTTCTGTGCAGCACAACCATTTAAAGTCGTGTGAATATTATGCCTTTTGTCTCTTCTACAGCACTCATTATTATTTTTAATTATCATGACAGATGGTGTTGCTCCAAGAGCTAAAATGAATCAGCAGCGTTCTAGAAGGTTTAGAGCTGCCAAAGATGCTGCGGATGCTGTGAGTACTTATTCTAGTTCTGTTTTAAGCATTCTGTATTGCGGTTCATTGCTTTCCTGCTTGTATCATCAGTTAGTAATGCATACTGTGTCTAGGGATATCAATTGAAGGCCACTTTTGTGTGTGCTTTGTATCAAGTTAGGTGTGATTTTTTTAAAGAGAATTAACTGTGCATGATGTTGAATTCCTGTTAGTAGGCTTGATCAATGTGATACTTGTAACATATGGTTGTTTAATTCTTTTTCTCACACCAGGCAGCTGAAGAAGAAAGGTTGCGACAGGAATTTGAGAGAGAAGGCAGAAAACTTCCTCCAAAACAGGAATCACAGCTTTATGATACTAATGTTATTACTCCCGGAACTGAATTTATGGCTGTTCTATCAATTGCATTGCAGTACTACATTCATTTAAGGCTAAACTATGACCTTGGCTGGAAACAAGTTAAGGTATGGATCATGTTTCCTTCCAATGTTTGACGAGGAATAACTCTTTGAGTAATATTCAATTCTCCCATGACATATCCTACATTTGTGTGATTGCACTTGAGATTTCTTTTGTTATTCGTTCTCTTGAAGGTTATTCTTTCTGATGCAAATGTTCCTGGTGAAGGGGAACATAAAATTATGTCCTACATCCGCCTTCAGAGAAATTTACCTGGTTACGATCCAAATACTCGCCATTGTTTGTATGGTCTGGTATGTCTTTTACTCCAGAGCCTTGTTTAATTTTAAAATATTTTGTTTGCTTTCATAGGCAGCCAGAATTTTTATGTGACTGCAATCTGAGATCATTCAGGGACTATCCTATTGTGCAAGAGGCCTTTTGTCTGATATGATTCCTTTTAGCTAATTATTAATGTCAGGATATCATGTAATTCAGCTTCATATTGTTACCATTTTTTTTATTTGATGACATTTATACTCAATTTCTAATTTGGGTAACTACGGTAGAATAATAGAAACATCTTTAGCATTTGTACCCACCTTTTATTTGAGTAATTGGGGTTAGAGTTTGTCCTAGAATTAAGTGGTGGAACTTTAAAGGTGATAAGGTATTAATGTTGCAAGTACAAGAGATCACACCTTGGAAACTATAATCTGATATAAATAGCTTGTGGAATTTGATTGGTGATTGCATTGGAAAGGTAGTTAGGGAAGTTCTTGGGGTGCGTAAAGGTAGATTAGCTCATGTAGGAGGTACCAATAGAGAGAGTGTGGTGGAGACTGTGGAATGGATATTTGCAGATGGTAATTAAGATTAAGAGGGATTGCTTTAAGACTTGGTACAAGAATAGGAGTGAGGATAACTTTGGGGTGTATAAATTAGCCTCTAAGGAAGCTAAACGAGCCATGAGCGAAGGTGAATATAAGGCTTATGATATGTTGTCTACTAAATTAGGTCCAAAAGAGGGTGAAAAAGATATTTATATATTAGTTAAGGCTAGAGAAAGGAAAAGGAGGGATTTAGGGGGTGTTAATTGCATAAAAGATGATGACAATAAAGTGCTAGTTATGGATGATGAGATTAAAGAATGATGGAGAAGATACTTTTGTAAGTTTAATGTGGATTATGAAAGTAATATAGCATTAGTGGTCAGTAATTCTAAGGTTGGTACTAGAATTAGGTATGTTGGGAATATTAGAGTTAGCAAAATTAAGGATGCTCTTAGAAGGATGAAAATAGAGAAAGATGTAGGCTCGGATGGCATCGTAATAGAACTTTAGAAGCCCCATGGGAGAGGAGATATCATAGTTGACTAGATTATTTAAAATGATACTATATTCCAAGAAAATGCCGGATGAATAAAGAAAGTATTTTAGTGCCTATCTATAAGAATAAAAGTGACATCCATTGTAGCAATGACTATCATGGAATTAAACTTATGGGTCATACTATGAAGCTTTTGCAGAGAGTACTTGAGCAAAGGTTAAGTTGTGAAACAAGTGTTTCTTTAAATCAATTTGGTTTTATGCCTGGAAGGTCAACTATAGAAGCAATTTATACTTTTAGTCAATTGATGTAGAAGTATAGGGATATGAAGAAAATTTGCACATGATCTTTATTGATCTTAAAAAAAAAAACATACAATAAGATGCCTAGAGAGTCCCTGTGGTGGGGTTTAGAAAAGAAGGTATTGTGAGGCACATAGACCTAATAAAAGATACATATGATTGTTTTGTGGCCAACATTAGAATTATAGAGGGAGAGACTAGGAGTTCCACATTGCTATAGATCTACTCATCCACATCAAGGTTTAGTATTAGGTCCTTACCTATTTGCTCTAATCATAAATGAATTGACTAAGCATATTCAAGATTGGATCCTTTGGTGTATACTCTTTGCTAATGATGTGGTTTTAGTTGATGAAAGAAAGGAAGGTATTAACTTAAAGTTGGAGATATGGAGAAGCATTTTAGAAGCCAAGGGTTTGAAGTTATGTAGGGTGAAGGCATAACATTTGAAATGTAATTTCAGTGACAAGGTGAGTAGAATTGAGGAGGCTTGTGATGTTTGATACTGAGATCGGTAGAAGTAGAAGTTTCGGTGCCTAGGCTTTATAATCTAAGATGATAGGGAATTGATAGAAGATCTCACAAATAGGGTTAAGGTAGGTTGGGTAAAATGAAGCGGATCTTCTAAAATTTTATATCTCTAACATTAAAAGTCAGTTTTATAGAACAATTATTAGGCTAGTTGTGATGTATGGATCAACATGTTGTATGGCCAAAAAATAACATATTTAAAAGATGGATATGGTGGAGATGAGGATATTGAGATGGATGTCATGTGTTGCTAGGAAAGATAGATTATGAAATGGCTTTATCCAAAATAGATTGGAAGGGGCACCTATTACTGACAAGTTAAGTGGGAATCAAGGATGGTATGGACATGTGCTTAGATGCCACATAGGAAAAGTGGAAGCTCGTCAAGTAGAGGGTCATAGAAAAGAAAGTGGGAAACATAAAAAAAATGTTTAGTTGAAACTTTACAAATGATATTTTTGAGCTTGGTTTATCTAGTTGCATGGCCCTTGATAGAGCGTCGTGGAAGGGAAAGATTCATGCAACCGGCCCCAAATAGTTGGGACTAACAGCTTGTTGTCGTCATCATTGTTGTTATCAGTATTATAGTCAACAACATTAGGTTTCCAAACTATTCCTGTGCCCTTATTTTACAATTTTTGAATTTAATATTTTCATTCCAAAACTTGTTATCCATTATTTTTCCTACTGACTGGTTATTTTAATTCTGACTTGCACAATATTTTGTGGTTTAAATTAATTAAAGGAAATCTTTTTTTTCCATTACAATTTCAATAGTAATTTTTTGAACCGAGGTTCTTAATTTAGATCTATATGTGATTTGTAAGCCCTATTGTGCAGGATGCAGATTTGATTATGTTAGCTTTGGCTACACATGAAGTTCATTTTTCAATTTTGAGAGAGGTCAGTATGTGTCCATGCTTTTGAGGTTATGACTCATCACATAACTGCCTAAAATATCAGTATATACTGGCACTTTTGTTATGTCATGCATTCAAATTATTTTGGATGAGTTTTTTTTTCACTTTAACGAACAGTGTTTTTTTGTAATTGTCATAATCATAAATAGATTCTGTGTATCTTACTTTCTTGTGACAGGTTGCAATTGATAGTTCAACTGGGTATATTTTGTGATGTGTCTTGTGTGTATTTGTGGGTTCTATAGTTCTGTATCTTGTACTCTTTTTATCTTTCATGCGCCTGCTAACCATGTCCTTTGAGTTTTGGTTCATAAAATTTATTTTTGTTGTGGATGATTATGTGCTTGTGGTAATTATTTTGATATGTTAGGTTGTGTTTACTCCGGGGCAACAAGATAAGTGTTTTCTCTGTGGTCAAATGGGTCATTTAGCTGCTGATTGCCAAGGAAATGCAAAAAGAAAAATGGGAGAGTTCGATGAGAAGGGTGAAGATGTGTCTGTTGTGAAAAAGCCTTATCAGGTCTGTTTTAAGATACTCATGTGCTTTACTTTTATTCCTGTACTAGTTACTATGATTTTCATTATTACTTTAACCTCATCCTTAAGGCGATTTTCTGATTTCTGCAGTTCCTAAATATCTGGACTCTTCGCGAGTATTTAGACTATGAGTTCAGAGTACCCAATCCACCCTTTGAGGTTGACTTTGAACGCATCGTGGATGATTTTGTCTTCATGTGTTTCTTTGTTGGCAATGATTTTCTTCCACACATGCCCACTTTAGAAATTCGTGAGGTTTGTTGGTACCTTCTGTTCCATCACTTTCTTTATTGTATAATTCATTACATGAAATGCTGTAAAGGACTTTGTTGTTTTGTGTGGAAATGCCTGATACTCGAAGTCCACTTAGTTTTTATTACCATTGGCAGTCATTAAGAACTCGGTATAGTTAATAAATAACAACTCGAGATTGTAGTAATTCTAGCTATATTTAATTTGCAGTTTTCTGTAAAGCGGATCCCTTAATTTGCCTAATGGGGCTCTGTGATATTTCTGTCTTTTTCTTTTTAATTGGATGTGCCTTGTGCTTTATTATTCATATATTTGTTTTTATCACTTGAGCAGGGTGCGATAAATTTATTGATGGCTGTATATAAGAAAGAATTTAGGGTAATGGGTGGTTATCTGACGGACTCAAGCAAGGTTTCTGGTCTTTCTCATTCTTATTTGAGTGATCACATTTTCTATTCAATTCTCTCTCTTCTATTCCAAGGATAACATTGAGTCTGAGCACTCTCTATTGTTTTTGTGACAGCCTAATTTGAGAAGGGTAGAACATTTCATACAGGCAGTGGGATCCTATGAGGATAGAATATTTCAGAAAAGAGCTCGCTTGCATCAGGTTTGTAATTTTAGTTTTCCTTTCTGTTTTGTGTCATTTGTACAATAAACAGAGAAAATGTGCTTATTTTCAGATTGTTTGTCTTGTTTTCAGTTCTTTATTCCAAAGGGGTACAATGATAATTAGCATTGCTATTATGTGATTTTCCTTTGACATTTTTATTTTCTTTCAGCGCCAATCAGAAAGAATAAAGCGTGGAAAGACGCAAGCAAAGCGAAGGGATGATGTTGATCCACTTGTTAGACCAGATCTTATTGTTCCTGTTGCCCGTTTTCATGGTTCTCGTCTTGCTTCTGGTCCTTCTCCTTCTCCCTTCCAGGAATCTGGATCCTCCCGACGGCATCGCAAAGCTCCTTGTTTATCCTCAGAAGGAGCAACTGTGGGTGCTGCTCTTGTAGAGGCTGAGAATAGTCTTGAAACAGAAGTATGCCTCTGTTGCATTTCAAGTTTGGCATGACTGTGGTTTCTAATTGGTGAAAGTCTGATTTGTTCATAGTATAGATTTGTATTCATACTAACACTTGATATTTCACTGCCAGATACATGAAAATAAAGAGGAACTGAAATCAAAGCTTAAGGAATTACTAAGGGAGAAGTCTGATCTTTTCAACGCTGAAAAGCCAGAGGAAGACAAGGTTTGCAGTTTCTAATCAAACTAAATGTTCGCTGTTGATTAATGCTGAGCACTTCCTATTTATATTATGCCATATTGGGAACTGGCTGTAAATTTGTTTGTAGTTTGTGGAGCACTCTACTCATTTTGCTTGTAGATGGTGTTTTCTTTGTGTTGTTTTGGCTTGTGACAAGGGTTTTTCTAGGGAAAATATAGTGTGGTTTAGATGTTCAGTTGACCCTTCAATTTTTCTTGTGTCAGGTTAAACTCGGAGAGCCAGGATGGAAAGAAAGATATTATGAAGAAAAAGTTTTCTGTAAAAATTGCTGACGAAATTGAAACATTACAAAAAGATGTTGTAAGTTATTTTCTATTGATATCAATTGGAGAAATCTATTTATTTTTAGGTCATTAAAATGCTAGTCTCTGTTGATTTGATTTGTGATAAAGTTTGGTTTGATCATCCTTGTCTATGTTAGATTAGTTTTTTGATTGATTGTGCTCACTTCATTCCTGTTCATTGTTGTGTCGTGAAAACTCAAAGCTCATTTTTTACTTGGGTAATCTCTATGGTAATCCTGCACTATGTTCCTCTTTCTATCACAGATTTAGAGATGATTTCTTGCCTTGTAGTTCAGCTTTGTATGGATCTGGAAATATCATGGTTATTGTAAATAGTAATACCTGGTTATATGTTTGGGTGTAGAGTTAAATTTCTGTTATAGTCCATTGTAGGAATTAATTTAAACATATTGCCACCCCTAAAAGTATGGAATCTGGTCATTCTTTGGATCTGTTCCCATTTTGTTCAACAGTCATCGCTTAGCCAATTGTATTTGAATCTGTTTATTTCAGGTCATTGTTCTATTACTTTTTCTCTTAAACCTACTATCTTCTTGTGTGGTTGTTATTTATTTGCTAAAGTGAACATACTGGTTTCATATTCAATTAATTTTCAACTGATTATTTGTGGTGTCAAGGCTGATGACAAACTATATGGTTTTTAGGTCCTGAAGTACACTGAAGGCTTGTGCTGGGTCATGCATTACTATTATGAAGGAGTTTGCTCATGGCAATGGTGTGTTGCTATTGATTTTTGTCTGCACTCATACATTTGTTTTTCTTCCTGTTAGAATTACAATTGTGTTATTTAAGGCTACTTTGTGCTGAGGCTTTTCATAGATTCTTTGGAGTAAGTCAAATATCTCCTAGAGTTTGGCATTTGGAATGGACATTTGATAGCAAGACTTTGAGAAGATGTGCTTGAGCAAATTTAAAACCAAACTAAATGATCATATGAAAATACAGAACTCAACAAAGCTCAATAATTCATGCTACATTGACTTGATTTGTAGGCCAAATTTCTAATGTACTTAAGTTATAGGAATGCATTTTGACCGGCTATAATCTAGGATAGTTTCTTCTAGATGATTACATCAATTCCGATCTAATGGTCCTTTTTTTTTGGACCTGAAGATATTTTGGTGAGCTTCATT
Organism: Dioscorea cayenensis subsp. rotundata; assembly: GCF_009730915.1. NCBI lineage: Eukaryota > Viridiplantae > Streptophyta > Magnoliopsida > Dioscoreales > Dioscoreaceae > Dioscorea > Dioscorea cayenensis. The sequence goes on from NC_052488.1 coordinate 19,639,627, forward strand.
GCATCATTTGATGGGCTTGATTCGGTTTCGGAAAAATCATAATTGAAATATGAATCCACAACAAATAAAGCAGCCAGTTATAATTTTTAAAAATCTAAATTGACTAGTGGATGCTCTAGCATATATTTTATTTCCCCTTAGACAAACATATGCAGACATTTAATGTTGGCCAGTTTTGAAGGTTGGATTTTAATTTTATGGATGTAGTACAGGTGCCCTTTCTCTCTAATCTTGGGTAATTGGTTTGCTTCTTGGTAGATGATGTGAAACAAAGGTTATATATTTTTGTCCAACAATTCATAGGTTTTGATTCTTTGTTAACCTGAGCCTATGGACACCCTTGTGGAGCTACTCTGGGATTTTAACAAGTTTAAATTTTGTTCCATTTTATATAGCTTATTTCATAATTATGATGTATTGTATAATAAGTATTATTTCGCTGCCTAATAGGTGCCGGTGCAAGTAGTGGTACTTGAGATCATCTCTATAACATTTAAACACGAGTAATTAATAACTTAAATGATACTTGTTTTTTCTTTCTTTTATCCAATTTAAAAATTTTTGAGTTGTAATGGAATTCTGTTCTACTGACATTTTAATGTCACATTTTATATTTATTTTTAGCTAAGTTAAAATTATTGAGTTTGTCCTTTTGCTTTGCTTACCAAGAATTTTGTTAGTTATTGTTATCATTGTATTTCAGGTTCTACCCTTATCATTATGCACCATTTGCTTCTGATCTCAAAGATCTGGATGGACTGAAAATAAGTTTCAAACTCGGCGCCCCTTTCAAACCTTTCAATCAGCTTATGGGAGTTTTTCCAGCTGCAAGGTCAAACCCATTGTATTCGTGTTTGAATTTTATTCTTCATCATATGTTTATCTGATTCTGTGCTGTTTGCAGTTCCCATGCACTTCCTCCAAATTATAGGCGATTGATGTCCGATCCAAATTCTCCCATCATTGACTTCTACCCCACTGGTGATGACTTGATTTCCTCAGCATCTACTGTTTATCTTACTTAAAAATGATTTAGGCATCAGTCTGATCAATCCAAAAGTTTATGCTTCTAAACAAGATTCATTCCTGTTGTCAGATTTTGAGGTGGACATGAGCGGGAAGAGATTTGCTTGGCAGGTATAGATATTGAATGTTTTAATTTTCTGAATTTGGGTATGATTAATTTCCATGTATGACTCTGATTCGTCTTTTATGAAGGGTATTGCAAAACTTCCTTTTATTGATGAATCCCGTTTGCTTGCTGAGATCAGCAGAGTGGAACATACTCTTACGGTGGTGCACTAAACTCATTTTGCTCATGTTTAATCTCCAGTTGCTGCTTTTGTAGATGAGGCAATGCAATAATTTTAAACATATAAAATTGTGTCTTAATGTAGGATGAGGAAGTACGGCGAAACAGCACACTGTCGGACATGCTTTTTGTAAATATATCTCATACTCTTTCTCCGTTTATATTTTCTCTCAACAACCAATTTGGACATCTGTCAGACAAAGAACGTGCTGAAGTGAAGGAAAAACTTGATCCTACAGCCAGGTTTGTTCTTTAAACTGCAAGCTTTCACCATAAAGCTTTAATATTCTGCATATCATTCTGTTTAAACTCACTTGTAATTATCTCTGGAATATATTCACAAATACATGCTGGACACTGGCCCCAGCACTGGCCATATTTTATTTTATCAGAAGGAACAAGCTCTTCCAACAAAAAAAGAAAAAAGAAAAAAAAAGAAAGGGCTAAACCATTTAGTGATATTATTATAAATATATGATTGTTCCGTCAAGGAGAGTTTTTATGAACATTAACTGGATTTTCATTAAATTGGCTGTGCTTTCAAATTATTTTAACTTGCCTGAAACCTCATGTGGCTCAGTTGTAATGATCCTTGATGCTTGGTTCATCTTAAAAGTACGCATCCTGAAACATCTCAAAATTTCATGTTTTTTTCCCCAAGGAATTGCTTCTCATTTTTGTGGTAGAGGATGTATAACTTGTGCACTAGCTTTTTTTATCTTTTCTTTCTGTCTGTCTTTCTTTCTTTCTATTTGATTTAATTTTCTCTTTTCTGGTGATTCCAGTTGTTGATCTGTGTCTTTCTCTGTTTTGTTAAATATCTCTAGTATAGGGCTATTTTAATTTCATTCACATAAAGAACGAATTTTTCCCAATTCTGAGGGAGATAGATGCCTTATGTTAAATACAAGCCCCCATCAGCATTTTTTCCTGCTTATATGTAAATCCTTGCTGCTCGGTAACAGCTGTCTGTCTTTAATGTACAGTGGAGGAATGAATGGTTATCTTTCATTATGTGGGGGGGACCCATGTCCTCCAGTCTTCCGGTCTCCTGTTAAAGGAATGGCAGATATAGTGGACAACCAAGTCATGTAAGTAATTTTTTTTTGTGTGCTTTGTTGAATTCCTTCTTAGTCCTGCATCTAGATCACTCATGATTCCATGTTTCTTCAGATGTTCAATATACAGACTTCCAGATCTTCATAAACACTTAGCATGCCCACCAGCTGGAGTTGTATTCCCCAAAAAGGTATGCATTCTTGCAGATCTCTTATATAGTTTCAGTATCTTGCTTCAATCTTGGACAAGCATTGAAGGGTGTGTTTGCTTGGGATATATAAGACTTGAGGCTTAAGGAAATCCTTTTGGAAATTGTTTTTAAGGGAAAATTTTTAGGAGTTGATAAAATTTTTACTTAAATTAGTACTAATCAAGATTAAAATATCTTAAGATTAAAAAAATTACTTTTCTAACTAATGATAGGTGTCTGTTAGTATCAATAATTTAAAAAAAAAATCATTATTGTATATGTTTATTCAAATAATTATGTCTTATAAGAGAAGGTTGTTAGCATTACCTGGGATGTTTGGTTGGGAAAAGGGATTTGTCCCCCAACCAATGTGATAATGGTATGAAACTATGAATAGAAGACCTATTCACACTCATCTTTGTTAAACTTCACACTGTTCTTTAAATCTAACTATAATTATATGCATCTTTGGAATAGTAAATAATCCTATTAGCTTTTAAGTTATTCAGCTGTATTGACAACAGGAAAAAAAAATTAAGTACTTGGTCCATCTTAACTTTCTTCAAGTTGATCTCAGTAGATTTTGGCAGAGGTCTGCCACTTCAATGCCCTGTCATGTATTAAAAAAAATATTGTTTTAAATTAATTAAAGCTTTTTATTAATATTTATAAAAATTTTTAAGTTAATTAATAAATATATTTAATTGAATAATTTAATTTTATAAAAAGTTTATGGAATGGGACTGACATAATTTGTTATTTAAGTTAATATATTTATTAGTTCCATTTTTTAAGAAATATTTAGACCTAAATAACTTTTGAGTTTGGTAGAAAATTGAGTTTTTACTTTGCATCGACAACTTAATGTATAGAATGTTTCTACTTGAGAGTGAGGGATTAAGTATTGGAGTTCTCTTTGCCCGTGGCCTTGAGAAATTCTCTAATGGAAACCTTTTGGTGGGAACCGATGCATGATTCAGTGCTCTACTTGCATGAATTGAAGTATATAGTCGGTGATATTGTATTTATATTTTACGGTGCAATTTCTAATACTAGCATGCAGCCTGCCTACTTCACCATAAAGAGGTGCCCCTTTTTTCAGCCTGCTTTACATGTATATCTATGTAGACTGCATGTGTAAAACTGTACTGTTTATGTTTTTAGATTAGATTGTTGCACTTTTGGGATATAGTCCCCCTTATCTAAATTTGATCACTTTTTTTGTGGTTTCAGATTGTGACCATTGGTGACTTGAAGCCACCACCTGTTTTATGGCATGAAGATACCGGCAGGAGGCCATATGAAAATGGAAGGTACATTTCTGTATAAGCTTTTGAGTGGGCTATCAAATCCAATGACAAAATGGCTGTGTGCTTGATTATCTTTTAAGAGGTATCTATTCTTAATTTTCTTCTAATTTAACCATTTTGTCAGGCAAAACCCTCCTGGAGCTGTTTCTGGCAAGCAGCTAGGTGATGCTGCCCATCGGCTTGTTGTGAATAGCTTACAGATGAGTAGGGACCATCGCAACGGTGATCCAAGGTTTGCACCACCAGCACCATATGATGCAGGCAGGGTTGGTGCATCATATCCCAATGGAGGACACTATTCATTGGATCATACAGCACCGGTACCTAGGCGGGATCATCATGTTGGTAATGGACATTGGCGCAACTCTGGAAACCATTTAGACTACAGCCAAGGGCAGCGACAGGCACCTCCTGCATCAATTCATCAGTATCATGCACCGGTGCATTCACAGCCCGAAAGAAACCAGTATGACCGTCGTCATAACTCTCAACATCATGGTGGCGATAGCCACTCAAACTCGCGAGCTCGAATTCCAGCAGATAACCACTACCATCAAAACGATGCTTACAACCGTCCTCCGAATACAGGTTATCACTACCCTCCAGCAGGTAGACCTTTAATGCAAACACCGGTTCCCGGACCTTATGGCCCTTCGGGGCTAGAGTACAATGTCAGCTATGGTAACTATCAAGCTCATGGCACTCAGCAGCAATGGCAGCCGAGATTGGATAACGGGAGGGCAGCACCACCAAGTCAAGCCCCTCCAGGGCGACCTTACAATCTGCGCCAGCAACCAACTAATCGTTACTCATCACTAGACCGGGGCCCAAATCGAAGGCCACCACCGCCATCCGATCATTCCAGGTCATAGGCTTGCCCTGCTCCGTTGCTTGCTGAAACTCCTGTTGTTCCGGAGATGTATCATATCGTGTTCACCGGCTTAACAACGTGAGATAATTTTCACATTTAGCAATTTTTCGCATTTGTATCCTTTTATATCTGAATAATGACATTGTTATTTCCTTTGTAACAGTATCAATATTGCAATAGTTAATTTCACGGCCATTTAATTTCTTGGTTTCTTATAAGCTGCTCTTTTTTTCTTTTTTTTTTTAATTATTATTTAAGTTGAGAGATTGTAATAGTGCTTGTCACTTCATTAGGTATTTCAGATTGCTTTATAATATTGATCAGCTCGTGTCTAATTTTCACTAAAGTCTGATCATTGATATGGTTTAAAGCTCGCGTGTGATTGTTCTAGGTCTGGTTTTCTAAATTTCTTCTCTAGAAAGCCATTTAATTTCTTCGTTGAGTTTAACATATGTTTTGGATTTGTAAGATTATAGTTGTGGCCATTTAAATTTTACATTATATTAATATTAATATCAAGAATGTAAGATTTGCAAAATGTAAATATATTATGGCAAACAAAACAACCGGTTGGTATTTGTTTAAAGCTTATAAAAAATCATTTTATAATGTTGTATTTACCATTGACTGATGGAGTTATGATTGATAATTTGCTTGTGGTGTTAATAATTTTATTTTAGACGGCTTTTTGTAAAGTATCAATAACTTTAAATTAGTATTTTCACGCTAGTGCGCCAACAATCCATCTCATCTTCAAGGACTAACACTACCTTCAGTCCAAAATAAGCAAATAAAAAAGAACTAGACACAGACACACAACCAACACACATGGATGAAAGAAAATTACAATATTTAATTATCCATAATTCAACTCAGATAATATAAAATAAATAATGATCTCGAATTCAAAATTTAATAAAAATAATGTCGATAATGAAATACTGATTGTAGATGTGGGTTTATAGCTTAAAACCCCTCATTTTTGAATGAAAATACAAGGGTTGGATGATTAATTTTCAGTCCGTACTTAGATCACTAATACATAACTTGTTTACAATTTGTCAAAAATAAAATCAAAGAATATAATTATTGTATACCCCTTTCAAAAACATGAAATTACATAAAATTTATTATGCACACATTCTATGCAATTTCATATTTTTTGAGGGATATATACGCATAAACCCAAAACATCGAACAAACACCGAAAACGAGCCCGAGATCTCTAACCGAACTTATAAAAGTTCCGAAAACACGAGGAGCAAGAAAAACAAAGAAAAAAAAAAAGGGTTCTTTAGAGAGAGAAGTTGTGATCTCATGCATTGAAACATAGATAGCTCGATTGATCGGGGTTTTCAGCAGCGATGGAAGGGGTCTTTGCGAAGCTGAGGAATCTGGATGCGTATCCCAAGGTCAACGAGGATTTCTATAGCAAAACCCTCTCTGGTGGCCTCATAACCATCGCCTCTTCGATCATCATGTTCCTTCTCTTCATCTCTGAGCTCAGTATGTGGATTTGTTCTTTTTCTTATGTTTTATTGGAGATGTGTTATTGTTTCCTTGCTGATTCAATCTGTTTTGAGTTTGTAGAGCTTCTTGATTTGTGGTTTACTGTTGATTTTTGGCTAGTTGAAGCTTAGAGTTTTAAGCGAAATTGGAGGAGTGGGTGTGGAAAGGTGGAATTTTTTGTTTTTGGAATGTGTTGTTTCGGGAGGGAGGAGAGTTGTGATGATTTTAGGTTTCTAGGCTTTGGAGTGAATTCAATATTGTTTTGATTATGTTAAAGCTTGGAGTTTTAAGCAGAATTTAACCATAAGATCTCAGAACAAAGTTAGAGAAAAGTGATTCATTTCCCAAAAAAATTCTAACATACAATAACTACAAAACTATGGATAATCAGACTCTGATACCAATTGATGGAAATTTCTCATAACAATCAACACCTTTTGATTGACAACTAAGCTGAGCATCAACAAAAAATATCCATAGTATATTAAGGATATTATGTATCGATATAATAAAAGATGTTACCTCGCACAGACGGTGAAATTGGCATACATGCGTCAAAGAACTAATTTTTGTTCCTCCCACAGATGGAAAAACTTGAGTACTTGCCATCGGAGGTATCTTGCGATAAAAACAAGAACAACAGCGCTAGGGTTCGGTGAATCCTTTCTCTCCAACTTCTCACATGCAAATGCATCATAAGCATATATTAATATGCCATATTTTGGGAGGACTCAAACCCAGTGGGTTGATTTGAATAAGTTTGAAGAGTAGATCCAAGGGTCTACAACATGGTTAATAAGAGAAATATTCATCCCATAAATGGCCTAACATGTCATATGCATATAACAAGAATGTTAATTATCTTTTAGATTGTGTTGGTCCATAAAATAATCCAACAGTTTCTGTCTTATTTTAAAGATTTATTGGGTCAAATTCAAGCATGTTTTACTGTTATTTGAAGCTATGTAGATCTTTTTCTTTCCTTTATATTCATTGTCTTTTGATATGGTGTTCCATTGCCTTCTTGGGAGCTGAGAGAACTCTTGTTTCTACAAGATTTGTTGTTTGTCTTCTTGTGTGTGAATGGGAGTTTGGAGGCTGGTTCCATTTGATTGACATCAAACTTGGTTCATGAGTAAATATAGTGAATTGCTCATGACTTTTTTGGTTTTCATATTCTGTACATTCTCTCTGGAGAATGTAGGTCTGATATTTTGCATTTTCTGTACGGTTTTGTGCCATGCTTCCATCTGCCAGTTTAGAAAGCCTAGAAATTATTTTGCTCCCATCCAAAACAAATATTGTAGGCTTATCTATAGCTGAAAGGTTAATGTGAGGAATGTGATATTGATAAAGATTTGGGCAGTTGTTTTATGAGACTTCTTTAAATGACATGCCAGTGGATTTTCCATGGCATTAACCTTGTAAGTTGTCTCTATGTTTATCAAAATTTTGTGAGGTTTGATGATGATATTGTTGGTGTTACTATGTTGCCCAAAATTTGAGATTTTGACAAAAAAGAAAAAATCATTAACAATTGATGTTGGGAGCCTATGCCTTAAAGGTAAGTGATCCACAATAGCTCTCATAATTGATTAAACCCTTATGGAAAAGTTTAGATTCCACATGTTTTGTGACTGTTAGGCGCTGGCATATTGCGAATGGTACACTATAGCTTCGTGTATCTGCTATAGATATATGCACTTATTTGTATGAATGTAGGTCATTTGTATGATATATTATGATGCTTAGTGGTGTTGTCCACCTTTCATGAAACCTTTTCATTTTCTATAATTACTTTGGGACATCATATGGTTTAATTTTCAATCTCATGCAGTCATCTTTTGTCTAAATTTAAGGCAGCTTTTCAGTTATTAGGATGCACTTATTTTCTTTATTTTTTGAGTTTACAAGTACATTGTCCCCTGTGGTTATTTATTCAAAAGCTTGAAACAATTTCCTTGTGCTTGTTGAAGTACTGATCTGTATATATTTTTTTTGATTCAGGGCTATATCTCCATTCTGTGACTGAAACAAAGCTTGTTGTAGATACTTCACGAGCAGAAACTCTTCGCATCAATGTAATTTCCAATTTATTGATGATAATTTCAGAAACTTCAGTTAATTAATTCGCTAATCTCACTTTGCAGATTGCATATCTAAATCTTTTCAGTTTGGCTCTCTTTTTTGAGTTGTCTTTTTTGAGTTATAAATGTCACCTGTGCCCCATTATCCCGGCTCGAAACTACCAAGTTTTCCTTTTGGGGAGGGATTTGTAACGAAAGTTTCATTGCTTAGGCACTGCTGAAGTGTCACTGCATTTTGTTGTTGTAAATAAAAGTAAAATTCCCACAAATTTTAATTTATTTTCTTATTGTCAAGGTATGGTTGGAAATAGTGCTTTTAAAACCATGTGTTTCACATGCTTCATTCATTTCTTATTTCATTTACTCAAATTTATTTACTTTGCTGGTAACAAAAAATTATCTTTCTAACTAAGGATTTTCGCTTCTGTTTATTGATCTACTTTTGTCACATTAATCTATCTTTATTTATTAGTTTGACCAAATAATTAATTGTTGTACATGTGTTATTGTTTTTAAGTGCAGTTTGATGTCACCTTTCCTGCCCTGGCATGTTCTATGCTCAGTGTTGATGCCATGGATATTAGTGGAGAGGAGCATCTTGATGTGGTGTGTATTGCAGTTGTGCTAATATTCTATTTACGTAGTACTATCCATCCTGAGTCTGGTAATTTGGTTTGTTTATTGACTATAACTCTCCTGCTTTTTCACTCTCTCAGAAGCATGATATAATCAAGAAACGGATAGATTCTCATGGGAATGTGATTGAAACTAGACAAGATGGAATTGGTGCACCAGAGGTCTGTATGTCATTTCTTTATTCCTCCTTTGCTGAGCCTTAAGAAAGTATTTAGTGTCTATAGATATCAATCATTATAACTTAGCGCACATATAGCAAGATAGTTCCTGTTTTAGATCATTTGACAAATTTACCTATTTCCATCTAGAGCATGGCTTGTGATTATTGTGGCAATGTCAATATGTAATACATATTGTAATAGGCATTGACTCCAATTATGGTATGGCTGTTTTGTGTGGCTATGAGAAACTTAACATAGATGATGTAATTTTTTGAATGGAGGCAATGCCTGTGGTCAATAAAATTATAAATATAATTGTCTGAGTCATACTTGTGAGTTGTGACTGTCATCATGCAGTGACTATTTTAACTTAACTGGTGGATGATGAAAGAATTGAAGAATATTCAAATGAACATAAGGAGTTGTGAAGTAAATTGGTGCAAGAAACCTTGTAAACGCTATTCTGAATGCTATAGATCTGTAACTAGTTGATGTTTGTTTTGAAAAATCAGTAGTGTTCAAGACACCATGGGAGGCCAATAAATTAGAAAGGTTATGTTGCTGACTTGAAGATATATCTGTTCACAGGCTACTCTAAAAGGAACCAAATATCATATTTTCCCAAACGATCAATTGTCATTTAATTTAATATCTGCCATATCTTTATGCTAGGAAAAGCTTTGGATTGTTCTGTCTTTTACCTTTTTTGTGTTATTTGCAGATAGAGAAGCCCTTACAAAAGCACGGTGGCAGACTTGAAAAAAATGAGACCTATTGTGGATCTTGTTATGGTGCAGAAACAGTATGCTTCCTTTCTTTCTATATTGTGTGTGTATACATTGCAGATATTATCAATATTTTCCATGTCAAGTATAACAATACCTCGATTTCATTTTTTCTTCTCTTTTTTATCAGCTAACCTATTAAAATTTTCTTTTTGATTGCCCTTCAGTTAAAGTCACCTCATATTGTCTTTTTAACATTGCAAGCATATGATGTTTACATTTTGTAATGCTCAGTTGATAAGTATAATTGTTGTGGAAATTTGTCAGCTTAATGGATATGAATTTTACAAAACTTGTTTCTAATTTACCTGGATATTAGCATATCAAGAACTGTATTCTAGATTCATGAGATTTTTCTTTCTTTCCTGTGTATATCTGAACCAGGATGCTAAAAAATTCTATCCTCTTGAATGAAAAAATAAATAAATTACATTGGCAATTCTCTCCACAATCATATGGTACAAGCAATTACCTGTGTATAAGATGCTTCTTAGCAACACTAATGGAACTTGTTAAAAAGAGTGCCAACTTCTTATATACAACTGATTGCTTCATCTGCCTCCTCTGATGGCTTTGACTGCGTATATGATACCAAGATGTAGTAAACAATTTTGTGCTCCAAATTAGCAAGCATGTGTGGCATTGAAATCCTCTGGGCCTGGAGTTTTTTGAAAGCTCTAATACTATCTCAACTGTATGCATTACACACATCAACATTTCTGGGATCAACAAACAAATAAGACCTTTTTTGGTGCTCATAGTATGCATGAAATGTTCGTTTTGAACTAGTAAAACTTTATTGTCTATATTGTACAATATATTGCATGATTCTTTTTTTAAAATTTTGGCAGTATCTGCTCTTCTTTGTTTCACTGGTCACTGATAAGAATCTTTTTATAGGCTGATGAACAGTGCTGCAACTCATGTGAAGATGTTCGTGAAGCTTATAGGAAGAAAGGTTGGGGCCTATCCAACCCTGATGTGATAGACCAGGTCTTTTCACAATGAAACCTTAAGCTCTACCATATTGTTAGCCATGCTTATTTTGTTATTTAAGTTAAAACTTTCTCATTTGTTGGTTGCCATAACCCATTGCATATATGCAAAGTTTTGTGTTTCACAGCTACTCCATGCCAACATTTATCTCATTTGAAGACTGTTTCATGTGTATATTTCTTGGTATTTAGTTTTATGGTACCTTAGATGTTGCGCATCATGTTTCTGTATGACATCAAAGTTTGTGAAGCTTGAATAGAGTCTACTATATGATGGGCATCAGTCCCTGGTTCCTGTGTTGCAAGTATTTTGAAGTGTGACTTTCATGGGAAAAGTTACATTCATTAAAACATTTTTAAACTAGCTAGCTTACTGTCATATTCTCCAATCAAGAAATGTGTGGTTCACATTATACATGAACTTTTGTGTGGATTCCTATATGTTGAAATAAATATTCACCAGAAATAAGATGTTTGCAATACCATTTTGTGGGATCTTGCAATCACATAGCAAGATGCACATCTAAGTTCTTTAAGTTGATCTGGAACTATTCAGTTACTTGTTCAATGAAAGGTTGAGCAAAGAACTCTGAAAGGAATTGGTGGAGAACAACAGAAGATAATGGTCACCATGTCTCAGTGTTCTATTAAATATGTATCTATGTTAGATTGATTGAAGTAATGACATCAATTTTCAAAGTTATTTAACAGATCTGTTAGTTTTGATTCCAGTTGTAACTTCCAATGTGATTTTCCAGTGCAAACGAGAAGGTTTTCTTCAAAGGATTAAAGATGAGGACGGTGAAGGGTGCAATGTTTATGGTTTCCTGGAAGTTAATAAGGTGGCTGGAAATTTTCATTTTGCCCCCGGTAAAAGTTTCCAGCAGTCAAATGTGCATGTTCATGATTTGCTTCCATTCCAAAAGGATAGCTTTAATGTAAGAAGTCATCATTGTAGTTCTGATATATATATATATATATATATTCAAAGGCTTGTGTTTTTTGAGTTAATATTTTATATCCATAGAGTTTTTTCCCCTTTCATAATTGAGCATCCATTTGGTTTGAAAATCTAATAATTCTCTCTTTGTATGTTCCAGGTAAGCCACAAAATTCATAGCTTAGCTTTTGGGGAACGCTTTCCTGGTGTTGTGAATCCTCTTGATGGGTAATTGTCTTGTCTCTCTTCCCCTCATGTCATGCAATCAACACCATATTGTATAGCATTGCATTTAAGGCTTTTGTCCATATCTTATTCAATAACTTTGCATCTGATTCTAAATTATTCAGTGTGGAATGGATGCAATGGACACCAACTGGAATGTATCAGTATTTTCTCAAGGTTTGTCTTACACAACTTTCAAGATTAAAGTTTTATGATTAAAATTTGTTATATGAATGGTTTAATGAAATAATCTTGGGCTGATTGATTACATGTGCTGATTCTACTTTAAGGTATATAATATATATATTTTTTTTGTTTCCTTTTCAGGTGGTTCCTACTGTTTACACTGACATAAATGGGCATGTAATCCATTCAAATCAGGTATAACAAAAATTTTTCGTCAGCAACATTTGCTATCCTATCTTTGAACTAGTATTGAAATGCTTGGCTGTTGGAATCCACAGTTTTCTGTGACAGAACATTTTAAGGGTGATGCCGCCGGTCGAATTCAGTCTCTTCCTGGAGTGTTTTTCTTCTACGACCTTTCACCAATTAAGGTAAGGACCTGTAAGCATCACACATGAATTGCGAAATAGAACTGATGAATTAGATACCGATGTCATGTTATTGATTGTATACCCATCAGTGCTACCTATGATTTTTATTTTATTTTACTTATCTTGCTCATTGCAGGTGACTTTCACAGAGCTCCATGTACCATTCCTACACTTCTTGACTAATGTCTGTGCTATAGTTGGAGGTAAGACTGTCTATTTGTTCTTGTTTCACAATGAACTTCACTGTGAATCTAACATGAATCATATTAGTGCATCAAAACACAAAATTACAACATTTGCTTTTCATACAACATTTTCTCATTATAATGCCACAAAAAACTTGGTCATCTTCAGGTATATTCACAGTTTCCGGTATACTCGATGCTTTCATATACCACAGCGAAAGAGCAATCAAGAAGAAGATGGATTTAGGCAAATTAACTTGAAGCCTTTCCATTGCAAAACTTATTTATGGAGATGTTTAATTGCAGAAGAAACAGAACATGAGAAGGGACCCCTCTTCACCACTCCTGTGAATTAAATCTTTCTTACCAAATTTAAAATTTAACAGAGTTAGTTTGATCATTAATTCTGTGTTCCTCTTCTGTACTGCATTCCACTATTGGGTGAAGATTAAGATATATGAAAGATCAAAAGGGAACTGGGTGAAATGGCCCTCTTGGAGAGTACTTTGTAGTTCATTTAGTACATATAAACATGTTTTTTTTTTTGAGGAAAGAGCTCAGAGAGCTGATTTTATTGAAAAAGAAGAAAATATACAAGAGTTCAAGGAGTACAACCAAGACCAGAAGAAAATAACAAAAAACAAACCAGAAGAACAGAATTAAAGCAAAACAGAAAACTAAAAGTGAAAACCAAAATCAGATACAATCTTCATAATCCATCTGGGCAAATCTCGGCCAGAGTGAAATAAGCAGAGAGGGTGATTATTGCTGCCGTGAGAAGCAAGGGCGAAGGCAGGGGCATTCCAGCTAAATGGTATAGAGATTAACGTTGGGCTGCCAGCAGTGATGAGGAGATGGGAGATATCCGAGAGTTCCGAAGCAAGTCTCCAAGCAGCAGGGTTACGATCATTTGAAAGAAGATTGGAGAGATCATGGGAGCAATGCAAAATGCGCTGGATGTTGAAATGCCGATCAGAGGAGAGACGGATTGCAATATGAAAAGCTTTGATGCTAGCTTCAATGGAGGACTCAGCAGAGAAAGAACCACTGCCTGCACAGGATATAATGTAATTATTGTTTGAGATGAAAAAACCCAGCTTACCTGAGTTGTTGTTGGCTGTCCATCTGTAAGCAAAGAAGAGAAAAAGACCATTGATATGGGAGAAATTATTTAAGAGAAGCTTGCGACCAGTGAGAGAATTATTCTCCTGAAGAAAATCCTTGACATGGGCTTCTGCTTTATAAGCAATAATATTGAAACTGGGGACAGTGTGATTAAAAATAGCATCACAGCGGGCCTTCCAAATAAACCAAATGCAAGCAGCAATAACAGAAGTAGTATATTTGGAGAATTTGTAATCAGTAAGCCAGCAACCAGAAGAAATTGGATCTGGAAAGGAGATAATACATTCCATTTGAAAGTTAAGTGTATTCCAAACCATCTATGCGCAACGGCAATCAAGGAAAAGATGTTCAATAGATTCATTATCAATTTGGCAATGGACACAGAGAGTTCTAGGACCAATGTTGATACTATTAAGAAAATCTGAAGTAGAGATTTTACCATGAAACATAAGCCAGATAAAGTGTTTAACCCTTGGAGCATACATATAAACATGTTGACTTAACTTTCATTTCATTAGTTTGGTCTCCCATTGCAGAAGTTTTGTTGAGTTATATTATCTGTTGAATTTCTTTTCTTCACATGCTTTGTAAATTACCAATTTAAAGAAAGGTTATCTTTTCATATACCTCCCTGATATTTGTGAATTTACCAAGAATTTTACAAGTCACTGATGTATGCATCGGATTATTTTGAACTGAAAGTATGAAATGCCATAATTTTTTCTATGATAGTCTTTAGATTTCAAATCTAAAGATGTCGATCTGACATTACTATTGATGTGGCTTCTCTGTCTCTTTGAAATTATTATTATTATTATTATTATTATTATTATTATTATTATTATTATTTATTTAAATCTAACTATCATGGTGTAAACATCTCTAGATTTTCATAAATAATCAGCTCTTTATATAAAATACTTCTTTTAAAATGCTTAATATATGGAGAAAAATTGAAGAGAAATCTATAAAACAAGTTGGATTTTCACGGTATTTATAGATGCTAATAGGTTAATGGGTGAGACTCGAAATAAATCTAAATCTAGGTTTGCCGGATGATAACTATGCTACTCGGCTTCCATGTGGAAGAGTTGATATATTCATATTTTTAGTTCGCACTATTTGAGATGTGTTAAATTATTATCTAGTGACTAACAATTAATCCCAAAACTTAAACTAATTTAATACAAACTATGGTACAAATTTTTGGATTAAATAATAAGTTTTCAGCTTAATCCTTCACATATTATATTTATCCTCTTTTACATATCAAATTTTGATGATTATGTTCTATAATTATCTATTTGAGTTTTTCAATGTTCGAATTTGAACGACCTTGTTGTAATTTTTTTTTTTTTTTTGAAAAAGAAGTTTTTAAAATCAAAAGTTAATTTCAATTAAAATAAATTTGTTATTCCTATCCGACTATGTTAAAATATACAGTATATATCCGATGGGATATTTACAAAAAGAAGGGGATATCTGCAAATATCTAATCACTTGTTAGATATCTAACGGTGGAGATAAAGCTCAAGTCCTTCATTCAAATTACCAAAACAGCCCCATAAGTTTGTGAAACCTAAGGGTATTTTCGTAATCGGTTAGCCTATATAAAGACCAGCACACTTCAAGGGTTTCTCACCTCTACAAAGCTTTCGGCTGCTGGCGATCTGATCTCTAGTTCTCGGTGAGCACTCTCTTCCTTGGATCCATGGCCAAGCTATGGATTTCTCTTTGTTCTCTTATGGATCTTGATTTGTTGATGTCTGATTTCTCTTTGTTCTCTTATGGATCTTGATTTGTTGATGTCTGATGTTAATGGTTGCTTGTTTAGCTTGTTTCTGTGAAGAGATTGAGATCGATATTGATGTTTTCTTTCGATGCTTTAGTTTCCATTATATTTCATAATGTTTTCGGATGATTTTACTCTTTTGGTTTGTATATTTGAGATATTTGCTGAATTACAGTTTAGATTTCATGGTTCCGTTTGTTGTTGCTGTTGATGATGAATGAAGGTGATCAGATCCCGTTCAGATGCTTGGTTTAATATCTGTTTTGATTGCTTTTGATGTTAATCCTGCTGTTTATGATGATTGTTTGACATCTAAAATATTGATGTTTTGCAAAGCTTTATTAGCAAGGGTTTTTTAATTTAAATTGTTGATTGGTTCTTTGCTTAAGTTTTGTTTGTTTTCTGTGTTTTTTAAAAAGTTTATAGGAGCATATTTGAAGAGCATGTAAGATGAAAACTAAAATTTTGAGCATATCTATTAGTTATTTTGAAGCTTTTGAAACTGTTCTTTGTGGATGTTTAATTGTATTTTAGAGCAAAGTTTATGTGCTTTTTAACATAAGGACGTAGGTGGATTGGATGCTTTGGATCTGGTATGGGGACTGAATGAAAGTCATGCTGCTAATTATGTGTTAGAATTCTTTGTCAATCCAAATCACCTGTGATAAAATTTCTTAATTTCTTGTGCTCATGCTGTTTATAGGAATTTATAACTTATTATAACATCCTTTTCTGGTTTTTATTATTTTTTGACATGTGCAATTGCGTAGGCACTTGTAGCTGGAATGAAGTTACTGAATCTTTTTAGTTATCAATCTATGATGAATTTGCATGTGTTCTAGAGTGAACTTTGTGTACTGTTTAATTTAAGGATGCTTAAGGATTAGATTCGATTGGGTATGGTATGGAGTTACACTATACCTGATACCATTCTATTGCCAGTTACTGCTAGGTTTCCTTTGTCTACCCAAATCAGCCCTAGTTAGGCAACTTAATTTCTTTTGTGGTTAACTTTAATCATTGACATTGTGTGATTGTATAACACTGTAAGCATTTGTTGGATCACATACATAGTATTGTACTTATTTGTGCATGCCATTATGAAGGATTGTGGATTTTATGGTTAAATGCTTGTCTTCCTCACATAGTTTAATCTTCATATATTTTTCTCCTTTTGTTCCTTCTTTTACAGTTTTTAGCTTTGCTTAACCATGGGAAAGGAGAAGGTTCACATTAGCATTGTGGTTATTGGCCATGTGGACTCTGGGAAGTCTACCACCACTGGTCATCTCATCTATAAGCTTGGTGGTATTGACAAGCGTGTGATTGAGAGGTTCGAGAAGGAAGCCGCTGAGATGAACAAAAGGTCATTCAAGTATGCTTGGGTGCTTGACAAGCTGAAGGCTGAGCGTGAACGTGGTATCACCATTGACATTGCTCTGTGGAAGTTTGAGACCACCAAGTATTACTGCACTGTGATAGATGCTCCTGGGCATCGTGACTTCATTAAGAACATGATTACTGGAACATCTCAGGCTGACTGTGCTGTCCTCATTATTGACTCCACCACTGGTGGTTTTGAAGCTGGTATCTCCAAGGATGGTCAGACTCGGGAGCACGCCCTTCTTGCCTTCACTCTTGGGGTGAAGCAGATGATCTGCTGCTGTAACAAGGTAACGTTCTATCTTTCTGTTGATATTACCAGATTCTAATATGATGATTTTCTTTTGAAAAGATAGATTTACTTTGTTCGGTGATTGTTGCAGATGGATGCCACAACCCCCAAATACTCCAAGGCAAGGTATGATGAAATTGTGAAGGAAGTGTCATCCTATCTCAAGAAGGTTGGCTACAACCCAGACAAGATTGCCTTTGTCCCAATCTCCGGCTTCGAGGGTGACAACATGATCGAGAGATCAACCAACCTTGACTGGTACAAGGGCCCTACTCTCCTAGATGCTCTGGACATGATCCAGGAACCTAAGCGTCCATCAGACAAGCCTCTTCGTCTCCCTCTTCAAGATGTTTACAAGATTGGAGGCATTGGAACTGTCCCAGTTGGTCGTGTGGAGACTGGCATCCTGAAACCTGGAATGGTTGTTACTTTTGGTCCCACTGGTCTCACCACTGAAGTGAAGTCTGTGGAGATGCACCATGAGTCACTTCCAGAGGCTTTGCCCGGTGACAATGTTGGCTTCAACGTCAAGAATGTTGCTGTCAAGGATCTGAAGCGTGGTTTTGTCGCATCCAACTCGAAGGATGACCCTGCCAAGGAAGCTGCCAACTTCACTGCTCAAGTCATCATCATGAACCACCCCGGACAGATCGGCAATGGCTATGCCCCAGTCCTTGATTGCCACACCTCTCACATTGCTGTCAAGTTTGCTGAAATTCTGACCAAGATTGACAGGCGATCTGGTAAGGAGCTGGAGAAGGAGCCGAAATTCCTGAAGAACGGTGATGCTGGTTTTGTGAAGATGATTCCAACCAAGCCAATGGTTGTCGAGACATTCTCCGAGTACCCTCCCCTTGGAAGGTTTGCTGTGAGAGACATGAGGCAGACCGTGGCTGTTGGCGTCATCAAGAACGTCGAGAAGAAGGATCCCTCTGGTGCCAAGGTCACTAAATCTGCAGCCAAGAAGAAGTGAATCTCAAACATATCTGCAGTTTGGATGCAGAACTGGGTTCTTGATCGTCGGTGGCAATGCGTGTCTTGTTTTAGACTTATAATTTAGTTTTCCAGTATTTACTGTTATCCTGTTGAACCTTTGTGTTTTCCGTACTTTTTCTCTTTGCTTTTGCATGAATTGTTATTTTTATTATTATCTATCAAGTTTGGTTTTAATTTTGGTGCTGTCATTTGCATTTGATTATTTTCTTCTCTGGATATATGTATATTTAATTATTTATGTGCGAAGTTGATAATTGTCCACATCAGCAAATATATATTCAGAAAGTTCCCATACGGAAGTAGAAAAGCGCGCCAAAGAAGCAACGTCTAAAGTAACAGTTTGGCCAATAATAACCCGCCACGTGTCCTTTCCACAACGTGATATAAACGCAATTCAACTCCCCACCGCTTCTTGCAACAGCGAAGTCACCCACCCACCGATGGAATCCGATCGAACGGCCGATGAGACCGCACAACGCGCCCTCCGTCGGATCCAACGGCTCTCCCTTCATCTCTCCCACCCGTCCTCCCCATCCAACGGCCTCGATCTTCTCTACCAATCTCAGTGCTCCGGCGGCCGTCGGCCGCCGGTGGTGAACAGGGCTGAGCTGACGGAGTTCATGAGAGGCCCGCATCGTGAGATCCAGGAACGGCTTTTCGAGTTCTTCAACGCCCGGCCGGAGCTCCAGACCCCGGTGGAGATCTCCATGGCCGAGCACCGTGAGCTCTGTATGCGGCAGCTCACTGCGCTGGTTCGCGAGGCTGGGGTCAGACCTTTGAAGTTCGTGCTCGAGGATCCCTCTTTGTACTTCTCTATCTTGGAGACCGCTGGTGGGATCGACATCTCGCTCGGGATCAAGATGGGTGTGCAGTATAGGTGAAAATTTCTTTGATTTGTTTTTCTTAGGGATTTCTTTGATTTAGGATTTGTGATTCGTTCTTTGCTGGATTTCTAATAGTTTCGTTTGGTTTGGATTTTTACTAAGCTTGGATACTTTATGGTGGATTATGCTTAAATTTCTCCTTCTTTTTGCTTGTTTTTTCATTACTTATTTATTAGTTGATTTGTTGGATTTATCTTAGATTTTTTGCGGACTTGTTTTCATGTAATTATCTGGTATTTGTAGACGAGGTTGATACTTGATATATCAATAAGACTTGTTAGAAATTTCAAATATCTCCACTCGTTGAACTTAATTTGAGTTAGAAAATAAGTTCCTTGTTCATCATCATTTGAATTTTCATAAATATATCTTGGTTGTTTATTTAGTTATTGGTAAATGAAGTTCTTGTGTTTTAAATCTTTAATTAGTGACATAATATCATGCATTTGCAGATGAAATCACTGACATATTTAATGGGAAAACAATGGGTTATCTGATATATATTTTCTGTGAGAACATATTTTATAAGTGAATATGAATTGCTTAGATTGAATTTACAAGTCTGAGTTGCATGTTTAATTTGTATTATTCTTAAATGATACATCACAATATTAGTGGAGATTTGTTCTACATGTTTTTTTTTTTTTAATAATTTTTCGCTTAGTTACATTAAAAAGAAGTACATGCAATTGCAAGAATTATTTGATCAAGTCTCTAAAGTATTAGCACAAATGTCTGTGTTTGGATGTAACACTGTTTCCACATTCACTGTGATGTAACTCTGGGCTGTTTTATATGTACAGCTTGTGGGGAGGCTCAGTAATGAATTTAGGAACAGAAAAGCACAAGGATAAGTACTTCAATAAAATTGACAGTTTGGAATACCCTGGATGCTTTGCCATGACAGAACTTCATCATGGTGAGTTCTCCCAAGGAACTATTGTTATTTAATGCTTTCTTTGTTGAAACATCATACATGTGTTTAGAACTCCAATTGTGTTAAAACGGTCTTAATAGCCTAACATTAAGTTCTTTTGCTGCTGTTCCCATGAACAGGATCCAATGTACAAGGCCTCCAGACGACTGCTACTTTTGATCCTATCACTGATGAGTTTGTGATCAACACACCTAATGATGGGGCAATTAAATGGTGGATTGGTAACGCTGCAGTTCATGGAAAGTTTGCTACAGTTTTTGCAAGGTTGATTCTGCCTTTGCAAGGAGAAGGAGGTGCTCCTGCTGATATGGGTGTTCATGCGTTCATTGTTCCTATCAGAGATATGGACACCCATTGCACTCTTCCTGGAATCGAGATTCATGATTGTGGACACAAAATTGGTCTGAATGGCGTGGATAATGGGGCACTGAGGTTTTGCTCTGTGAGGATTCCTCGGGATAATCTCCTTAACAGATTCGGTGATGTCTCACGTGATGGTAAATATACTAGTAGTCTTCCAACTATTAATAAGAGGTTTGCTGCTACTTTAGGAGAACTTGTCGGAGGGAGAGTCGGTCTTGCATTCTCCTCTGTAAGTGTTCTCAAAGTTGCTACCACTATTGCTGTGAGATACTCACTCCTTCGGCAGCAATTTGGTCCTCCAAAGCAGCCGGAAATCAGTATATTGGATTACCAATCTCAGCAACACAAACTCATGCCAATGCTTGCTTCAGCATATGCTTTCCACTTTGCAACTCGGTATTTGGTTGATAGGTATTCCGAGATGAAGAAATCACATGATGATGAGGTTGTTGGTGATGTTCATGCTCTATCAGCAGGTCTGAAGGCGTATATTACATCATACACAGCCAAATCTTTGAGTGTATGCAGAGAAGCCTGTGGTGGCCATGGGTATGCAGCTGTGAATAGGTTCGGTATTCTTCGAAATGATCATGATATATTCCAGACATTTGAAGGCGACAACACCGTTCTTCTGCAGCAGGTTGACTTTAAAATTAACTTTTATGAGATCTGTTCAATTATGTGGTGTTCTGCAGGGAATAGAATATCTCTAGAGAATTTACATATTATGCAAATGTTGGGCCAAATGATTAATGATTTTTGAAGTTTGCTATTCTATGAAATTCTATGGTCTATGCCTTTGTCAATATTACTTAAACTTGCTTCAAGGTCCATTTAAGTTCCGAATAATTTTCTACTCAGGTTGCCATTGATCTATTGAAACAATACAAGGAGAAGTTTCGAGGAGGGACTCTTACTGTGACATGGAACTACTTGAGAGAGTCTATGTCAGCATACTTATCACAGCCTAATCCTGTAACAGTTCGGTGGGAAGGAGAAGACCATTTACGAGATCCCAACTTCCAGCTAGATGCTTTTAGAGTGAGATTATTACTACTTCAACACTGTCGCAAAATTTGCTAGCATTTGCAAAAACCTTTATCATTTGTTATTTATATGCCTTAATTACATTTCAGTACCGAACTTCTCGTTTGCTTCAAAGCGTTGCTGTAAGACTTCGGAAGCACTCCAAGACGCTAGGAGGTTTTGGTGCATGGAACCGATGCCTAAATCATCTTCTGACACTCGCAGAATCACATATTGAGTCAGTGATTCTTGCGAGGTTTATCGAGTGTGTAAAGAGGTGAGTCATTCTTCTCTTAGCATTCTTGTCCTTCAGTTTTAATTCCCCGGTGATATTTCTGCAGCTGCCCAAACAAGAACACCCGTGATACTCTGAAGCTTGTTTGTGATCTTTATGCATTGGACCGAATCTTGAACGACATAGGGACATATCGCAACGTTGATTATATATCTCCAAATAAAGCTAAAGTATGTTCATTCTCATCTTGCCTATAAAATAGTCTATATTTGAAATTGTTACTGGTAAACTCAATTACTGTTTTTCATACCACTCAGGCAATTAACAAGCTGACAGAATTCCTGAGTTTCCAAGTGAGATTAATTGCTAGAGAACTCGTTGATGCATTTGATTTTCCAGATCTCATCACTCGAGCTCCGATCGGCATGCAGTCTGAAGCATACGCACAGTATACCCAATATGTTGGATTCTAGTCAAGCTTTAAGAACTCTCCAATTTCTAACACATACACAATAAACACACTGCTTTTCATATGCTTCATAAATACTTCCATCTTGTAGGTTTATAACAAGATGTGATGATGAACTTGGAACTGTGCATTAACTTGGATATGTCTTTATGTGTTTGTGGATTCATTGCTGATAAGGATTGATAATTTGATATTAATTGTGGGCTGTTGATCCCTGACAAATTGAAAGTTTGTGAATGTCTTACCAGGATATAGAGGGAGCTTAAAAAGCATGTCATGTGGACCTTCAATGGGTAAGTGACTAATGAGATCTCACTTGTGAGTTAGTGGATGATAATTCATGTGCTGTTTCATTTCTTGACCCATGTGAAACTCGCATTGTTACAAAATGTGTTGCCATGTTATTATTGGTAGAGTGATATCATAGACACTAAACCAACTAAATTTGTCTTGTGACCTTTAGATGCTTCTTTATTGGTTTTCTTTTGTGTCTGTATGTCTCTTTTAACATATTGTAAATTGTTTGTTTATTTTTTAAAAGAATATGACAGTTTGTATGCTTGAAAAATAAATTTTGAGAATTTCATTTGGTCAGTGGCATTTGGTTCTACTGTGAAAGGTGTAAGTGTTGGGGTTTTATTGCTCAAGCTCTAAAACTGGTCAACTCAGTGGTGGTAATAGATTTTCAGTTATATGTGCGAGTTTGCAATTCAAATCTTAGGTTATCGGTTGAGGCATCATTTATTGTGCCTAATTAATTGGTTATTTTAATATATGGACATTAAAATTATTAAAACATTCCGATATTTGTTAAAAGTTAAAATGATTGTTACTAAAAAAATTTTAATGTACTTTAAAGAATATAAATATTTATATTAAAATAACAAATAAAAGGAATATAACAAAAGGGTT
The DNA here is from genome assembly GCF_009730915.1 of Dioscorea cayenensis subsp. rotundata. Taxonomy (NCBI): domain Eukaryota; kingdom Viridiplantae; phylum Streptophyta; class Magnoliopsida; order Dioscoreales; family Dioscoreaceae; genus Dioscorea; species Dioscorea cayenensis. Next base: position 19,662,863 of record NC_052488.1, read on the forward strand.
ATTGACATATGTTTTAAATTTTTATTTTATGCATTTAATTATATTATTTACCATTTTAAGAAGGAGCGAGTATCATTCATCATTTGTTGGCATTTCTTCAAAAAACAATTAATTATTTCAAAGCTCAAATGTACAATTAATTTATTTACAAAGATATATCTATTTAAAATAGCCTTATATTATCTCCACTTGTAGAAGACCTCCCTTCTCATAGTAAGAGTAATTACATCTATTTTATTAAATATTTATTTATTTTTTAAAAAAATAATGCTTGTCCTTGTTATTGATGATTGTGATATATACATATAAATTTGAATAAACAATTATCAAGTAATAAATCATTAAAAAATGCAGTTTTATATAATTTTGAGCTTAAATGACATTAATTTAGACAAACAATATTCATCAAAACTTAACTAAAATGAATGTAAATATTTTTTTATAAATTTTTTTTATGACAAATTATAATAATACATTCGGGAATTTATCATTCAATCTATACACTTTTATTCAGTAATATAAGATTTGAATTACAAACTCACACTCATATTGAGGATTTGTTAGTATCAGTATATCAATATATCCTGCAAAATTTAAATTTGAAGTTAGATTTTGTCCCAAAAACAGCGTAAATTATACGGCTGTTCAAATTCAACAAAATTTAAAAAGATTTATTTATTTTTAAATAATCAGATCATGCAAAACGTGTGTGTATATATATATATATATATATTTCCGTGTATAAAAACTCACACTAAAGACTTCAAGACTTCACGTTCCACCGGCTCAGGATACGGAGACTGTACAGGCCCAGGCATACGTTATCGCTCCGGACCAACCTAATTAACCTGGCCCTGCCCAAAATACCCACTCATCTTCCGCCACGTGTCCCTCCCCTCTCCCCACCCAATCCTCACCGTCCAATCCTCCACTTCATTGTTTCTTTTATCAATGCCCCAAAATCCTCTTTTTTTCCTCCTCTTTCTCTCCGTCCTTCAGAGAGAACGAGAGAGACAAAGAAAGAGACCCGCCATCGCTGGCGCCTCTCTCGCTTCGCTTTCATCCTTGAATCTCTGCTTCGCTGATCTTCCGGAAGGTGAGCATCTCTAGCTCCTCAAGCTCTTTGCTTTGTGTGGAAATGTTTGACCTTTGAATCACTTGTTATGATCCTTCAAACTGATGTTTTTAATGGATGCTGATGTTTGTGATTTTCACGAATGCTTTTGAAATTTTTGTTAGATGTTGTGTATTTAGGAGGGATGTTCGTGACGAGGACTGTGAAAGTGAGTGATTGGACTTCGTTGACTGTGATTGTGTTGCCAATCTGCTGGTGATTGGATGATTTGCTAGAGTTTGAGCTGAAATTATGTTGATGAAATCGGGGGATGATAAACTTATTGTTGATTTGTGGTAGTTTGGTTGGTTGGTAGTGGAGAAATGTTATGAAAAATGGATTTTTTTTTGTACTTCAATTTCATTTTTTTTTTTATGACTGATTATGACCGTGGTCTACTGCTAGGATTTTTAAGTTAATTTATGACCATTTAGAGAAATTTTTTCTTTGTTGTTTATGTTTTATTGTAGTTTGCACAAGAAAAACATAGGTTTTCAATCGTCCTTGTTTACACTTTATATGTTGGGTTGTCCATAGCTTGAAGGCTGTTATTGGGTAGGAATCACTACTAGATTGGAATATATCCAGACTAATGTTATGCCCCCTGTTTATTGGTCTTATGTTAATCATGTCTCATAATTAATCCCAGTTGATATTGGTCAGTTGGGAGCTGTTTGGTGTAAATATATTCCTTCTGAAACAAACATTTTATAATCTCGAGTCTTTAAGTCTAGCATCCTATGTTTTCTGGAAGACATTAAGATATTTATGATAGGCCGAACTTTACTCAAGGTATCACTAGAGTTATATGTTTGAAGAGTGTAACTGTGATCAATGCATAACTTCTCCAAAGAAATGGAAAGTTTTCTCGCCAGTTCAAGGAATTTGTTCAGGTAAACTTTTTTCTAAGGATGTTGCCAAATGGCAACTAGCAGAACTGAATTTGAAATATTTGTTTTTATAAACCACCATCAAGATTAGACATTCCTTCATTGCAGCCACGGGTGCTTCCATATGTAAATAACTTAATGAAAAATATATTATGTGGTGTTGGGTTGGGGTTGGTTTTTAGTTTGGTTGTTTGAATTTGGTTAGGAGGAAGAACTTCCATGGTCTGACTTAATTGGTACTAATTAAAACAAGTATTATACATGTTTTTAATTAATAATTTTTAATTTTAATTCATAAGTATATATATTTAATTGATTAAAACTCCTTAAATAAAGGTTGGTTGGATAACAAGTTTGGTGTTCTGTTGCGATGTTATTCTTTGGACAGAAATTCTAGCTTGACCATCCTTCTCATAAAACTGGGAAAGCTTAAGCAATCAAAATTCCATGTCAAGGCCTGGATGACATTTCATTTCTCTTTTTTACTTTTATTTATATTACTCATGAAGGTAGCTATCCATCAACTTATTTAACGCAGCTGACTGCATCTTTGCATCCATATTCTTTTGTACCGGGTCAACCCACCTTTTCAGCTCTCAGTTTTTCTGCCTGAAACTTAAGAGATTATTATGAGTTCAAAGAACTCTGATTCAAATGTCTCTGGGAAACAACCATTATCTGAGGAACAACACGCTAAGGTATATTGAAATTGGTATTATTAGTTCCACTTTTGAATAATGGCTTAATGTTTGTGTTATCACTTTTCAGATTAGTGAGATTAGAAAATCACTTGGACAATTGCCAGAAAAATTGTTGCATTACTGTACTGATGCATCAATTGCAAGATACCTGACAGCAAGAAACTGGAATGTTAAGAAAGCAACTAAAATGCTTAAAGATACGTTGAAGTGGAGGCTAGAATACAAGCCAGAGGAAATTCGTTGGGTATGTAACGTTCCTAGATGACCATGCAATTGTTGATGTTCATCTGCATTCAAGATAATCATCTGATGTTGATATTAAAACTAAACCTTAATCGATTGAAGTTTAGGACAACGTTTGTAGATTATGATATGGTTCTGCTTTCATTCTTTCATGGGACAATAATTACTTAAATCCTTTTATGACAATCTTCCAATTATGCATTTTTTAAAGAACCATACACAATGTAATAATAACTCCTTGGCTGCAGAAGGAATCTCCTGCAAATTATTCAACTTTTCATGTAATCACTTCCTTACTAATGCTTTTGTGGATGTAAGGCATATGATAAATTTACCTCCAAGCGCTACCCTTATCATATTTCTTAATTAGAAGTATTTTGCTTTGATAGAAGTTTATGTAAAAGTTTATCATAACTGGTTATTTAGCTGATTATAGTTCAACTAGAACTCTGGGAGTCTCCATTGATGTATGAAATGTCTGTCTCCTCGAAGACTGATTCTTTTCTTTTCTTCATTTATTTTGTTCTTTGTCTATTCATTTTTGTAATAGGAAGACATTGCACATGAAGCTGAGACTGGAAAAATTTACCGAACAAATTACTTTGATAAGTACGGGAGAAGTGTTCTTGTAATGAGACCGGGATGTCAGGTTTGACCTCAGCAGATACTCTCACATATCTATTTGTGCAACTAAGACTACTTGTGTGGCTTATTTGCGTGTCTAATGTGTGCTTGTTGCAATTTATGTGCCTGCACTCTAAAACTCATTTTCTTTGTGGAACCTGCAGAACACAAAGTCAACCAAGGGGCAGATAAGGTACTTGGTGTACTGTATGGAGAATGCAATTTTAAATCTTCCCCCTGATCAGGAGCAGATGGTTTGGCTCATCGATTTCGATGGGTTCCACTTGTCAAATATATCTATCAAAGTAACAAAAGAAACAGCCCATGTTTTACAAGAGCATTACCCTGAAAGACTTGGAGTAGCAATTCTTTACAACCCACCAAAGTTCTTTGAGCCTTTTTGGACGGTATGCCATTTCTTATTTACAGTTGTATTAACAATTTACACATCCACACACAAAGAGACCCTGATAGTTATATATGAAAGTTTCGTGAGATAATGAAAGCATATAGATAAGATGTGAAAATCTATGCACCTCTACAAACTCTAGTTTTATTCATCTTGCACGTGTGCTTCCAACTCCTGTTATCTTATTATGAAGTTATCAAAGCTATTAAAGTTATCATGTTGACTTGGATTACAATTCCTGCTTATAAATTATATTAATAATGAACGATGTTGATTCACTGTTTAAAGCACTCAGTGATTGTATTGAAGAAGTCATCATGAATGGATGATAATCTCAAAATAACCCACCTCATTGACTTTAAAATATAAAAAACAAAAGTACTTGCAAACCTTTTGCAGTCACTTGGGATTGTCATGTTAAATCATCATATCTATGGATGATTTGTATCTTTCACTATCTATATTAGGTGCTGAAAATTGGTTTTGAATCTAGTAAAATAGATATATCAATGCATGTCATGTCTCAATCTTCTTACAGATGCCTTAAAAAAAAAACACTAAACCTTCTGCTGCATGTTCTAAGAGTTTTAAGGTTATTTTGCAGGTTGCAAAACCATTCCTTGAACCCAAGACTTGCAACAAAGTAAAATTTGTGTACGCTGACAACGATGCGTCAAAGATGATTATGCAGGGCCTTTTTAATATGGATGAACTGGAGTCGTCATTTGGAGGGAACAATCAAACAGTCTTTAACGTTGACAATTATGCATCCATGATGAGAGAAGATGACAAAAGGATGCCATTATTCTGGACTCAAGGCTCAGTGTCATCTGAAGGTGCCCAATCATCATCCTCAATCCCTGCAGCACTCATTGACTCAAATAATCCAGAATCAAACTGTCCTGACTCCAACCAAAAGTTTGAAGGTAATTTATCATCAGAACATAATCATGCATTGGAATGCTCATCTCATAATACTGATTTAGGTGAGACAAATGGCAATGACAATGTGAAAGTAGATGAGAGATGAATCAGGAGCTCTGATATATAAGCCAGCAGTAAGTGTTAACCTCAACCTTACTAATTTGACTGTCTTTTGAATGATGCTTACTTTACTGAAAATCAATTTGAAGCAGCCTCTCTTTTTTCTTGTTAGAGGCATTTGAGAAACATAGGTACGTACAAATTTGAAAGAATGTATGTTTATTATCTTGTTCTTCTGATTTTTTTACTTTGGTACTGAATGAATTAGAGATTAAATAAGCTTTTCTAAACATTCTGGTTGTATCTATCTATATATTCCATAAGCAAATGGAATCTACATCAGCTACTTAATCTTGTCAATATCTCAATAATATGGTTAAGAAAGTTAGGCCACCTTTGTCTTGATAATGTTTGGAAAAACTTTTTTTGTTGTTTGTTTCAATTATTTTAGAAAGAAAGTTTTAAAAATAGAAGTAAATAAATTCGTCTTTAGCTAAAGCCACTATCAAATATCCAATCCAAGTTTTCACAAGTATTTCTACTTGTCCAAAAATTATCTGTCACTCAAGATATTTAATTATTATTTCAGATTAATTGTTATTTTTAAAAAATTTATAAATATTTGTAAAACGTTGGTATCATGCTTGTTTTTTAGTTTTCAAAAGTTGCATTTAATTTACAATTAATTTGGAGGAGTGATAAATGATTTTAATTAATGGTTGATATATATAGAGTACAGGTTTGTAGGTTATGGCATTAGATAATATTTTTTATGTAGGTACACTTATATTTTGGTAAAATAAACATAAACAAATTCCTCGGATAAAATCAAATAAAGAAGAAATAACAAATCATTTACAGATTGTCTTTTAGCCTATACAAAAATCTAGTTGTGTCACCAAAATTGCATTAAAAAACAAGAACTAAGATATGATCAAATCCCCATCCACACTACCAAATCCCTTCTTCCTCGCCCATCCTCCATAAACTTTTGTCTTTGTTTTAATTCTTTAATCTCATTACACAGTTCCCCATTGAAAAACTTCAACATAGCTGAACTCAGCATCACTGAGAAACTTACAAATGTCAGCCATGCAAAAGGCTTTATCCTTTTCATTCTCTCCAAATTCCATGCTGCCTTTTCCCTCCTTCCAAATTCCACCACTCTTTAGTCTTACTTAAAACTTCCTCCTATATATATTTGTATGTTTGTGTGTTATGTTTCACATAATATATTAACCCAAATCCAACATCATAATTAAGAAAAAAAAAAGAAGCAGTTGAGTGCAACCATGGTGACTTTCTTAGATGATTTTGATGACCAAGAACAACAAGAATTACATGAAGAAGTAGAAGATGAAGATGAAGATGAAGAGATTAACATGATGGAATTGCAGAAAAGGATGTGGAAAGACAGAGTGCTGCTAAAGAAACTCAAAGAGAAAGACAAACACAAAGAGCAAGTGAAACAAAGCACGTTAGAAGAGAAATCACGTAGAAAAAAGATGTCAAGAGCGCAAGATGGCATCTTGAAATACATGCTAAAAATCATGAACACATGCAAAGCAAAAGGTTTTGTTTATGGTATCATCCCAGAGAAAGGTCAGCCAATAAGTGGGTCATCAGAGAGTCTACGTGCATGGTGGAAAGACACGGTGATGTTTGACCGGAACGCACCTCCGGCGATCATCCGTAGACCGGCGGAGGAGATGGAAGGAGGAGTAGTACTACTGGAGAAGAGTACTATGGTTTCTTTTGTTGAAGAGCTGGAGGAGTTGCAAGATAGCACACTGGGATCACTGTTATCAGCTTTGATGCAGCATTGTGTGCCACCTCAGAGGAGGTTTCCATTGGAGAAAGGGTTGGCGCCGCCGTGGTGGCCGACGGGAGGTGAGAGTTGGTGGGGAGTGCAAGGGATGGCGGTGGAGCATGGGCCGCCACCGTACCGGAAACCACATGATTTGAAGAAGGCATGGAAGCAGAGTGTTTTGGTTGGAGTGTTGAAGCACATGGCACATGATATGGATAGAGTGAGGAGGTTGGTGTGGCAGTCAAAGAGGTTGCAGAATAAGATGAGTGCAAGGGAGAGTGAGACATGGAGTAAGGTGGTGAATCAAGAGGAGGTGATGGAGAGGATGAAGGTGGTGAATGATCATAAGAGGAAGTTGGAGGAGGTGATGGATGAGACATGGATGGAGGAGTTGATGGAGATGTATGAGAGGGATGTGGGAGGGGGAGGGATGGAGATGGGGAGAGTGTTTGAGGAGGAGAGAGAGGAGATGGAGATTAAGGCAATGTTGGTTGGTGATGGTGATGGTGATGGTGATGGTGATGATGAGATGAGGGTTTGGATAGGAGAGGAGTTTGGGGAAGGGAGTAGTAGTGCCAGTTGTGGTGCTAGTACTAGTACTACTGGTACTAGTGTTGTTTGGGATTTTGGGTTTGATTGAGGTTTTTATTTTCTTTAATTATTTTTATTTATATATATATTTTTTTGATGATGATGATGATGATGATGATGATGATGATGATGGTTTTATGTATGTGCTTTAAGTGTTTGTGAGTGGGAGGAGAGTCAGAATGTGAGAAATCACTTGTGTAATGGAAAGTTATCCAGAGCTTGCTGATATGGAATGTTTATTGTATTACTTTGTCCTTTATGTGTTATATGGTACTATCAGTTTTATTTTATTTTTTTTTTGGGTGGCTGGTTTTTTCATCATAAATATTTTATAACTTGTTTTACTTGATTTTATGTCATTTGTATATGGTTAATCAGACATGCCATGCAAGGAGATGCTCCAATTCCTAATAGATGACCTTATTCTTACTTCATTATCAAATTTCTCTTTTGTCTGATAAGGATTTAGTCATTCAAAAGAAAAAGCCACTTGTACTACTCTACTTCATACAATTTTTACAAGTTGCTTGTTAATTATTCATGAACAGCCATGAATATATTCTTTTTTATATAATTTGATATTAGTCCAATAGTTTATTTAGAAAATATTCCTTAATTTGAAGGACCATCGCATCAAAATTTACATTCATGGACCTCTTCCTCACCATGCTATAACCCAGACAAACATGGGAGCACAAATATATTTGAAATCATGAACAGGGGATTCAAGATATTTTCCAAATCAAACATAACATAAAAAAGCACATTAACTCAATAATTCACTACCAATAAACAGCGCACACGAACTTTGATTCAAAGGCCAACAACACAGAAGAAGATGTTCATGTTCAGCATTATCATACTAAAATCCAACAAATACAATGTTCTGAAGTTCAATAATATAACCAAATAAAACATTAAATATATCAAGAGAAGAGTTTATAGTTTAATCATCATATTGCTCATAGAGCTTCTTCAGCTCAGCGCATTTGGGCAAAGGGGTGTCTTTCTCGAAGCCCATGGCATTGGCGAACCTCTTGTCGGAGGCAATGCCATTGTTGTGGGTGAGGAAAACCACAGCTCTCTCACGGCCAGCAACCAACTTGGCACATTGTGGGTGTGGGCTGCTCAGGAGCACAGATTCACAGGTCTCATGCTCATGCTCATCGGAAACATAGATGTTGTAAGTTCCAGTATGATCAGTGACACCGTCAAAATGGCATGTCTTAGCACCGGTGGCCTTATCACGGCATTCTACTCTGACCTTGGCACCTGCAATAAGAACCAAGATTTCAACCATGAGCATACTGTTAATGACCACCGTCACCTAATCCGATAAATGCTACATCAACTGCTAACTAAGTTTACTGCCAAAAATTCTTTAATCATTCTACCCTGACCTTGAGCATACTGCTTTTATCACCGTCATCTAATCCTACAATGCTACATTGACTGCTAAGTTTGCTTAAAAAAATTCTCTAATCATAGTGCAGGTGAATCAAGTCTCCTCCAATGGGACTAATGTTAATAATAAACATGACACAATCCTACAATGCCACATTTGACTGATAACTTTATAACAAGAATTCTCTAATCATCTCCATCAATCACAAGATCAGTTTATTAACAAACTAGTCTTGGTTAAATAGGATGTAAGATTGTTTGTTCATATCATTCCCAAAGAATAGTTTCACTTCACCAACCAAAAAATAAAATAAAGAAATCAAAATATTCACATTTTAAAGCCTATTGTTAACTTGGGATTTCTTGCATAGATTCATGTACCGTAACATCTGAAACCACATGAACTTCAATCTATAATTTAAAACTTCATATATTTCATAATAGTAGTAGCATACTCATCTTAGACAAACCAAAACATGAACTTTATCCAAATTAGTACTCCAGCAAAATACACCTAATTATAATTGTTCCTAAATACCATTGCTGATTAATATATATAAATATATAGATTCATCTCCAAATCAATAACCACAAACAATCAAAAGGCTCCAACTAGCAAACATATGGCAATCTTAACTCCAGTGCACATTGTGATTTAATTACTCAAAATAAAGGCGAAAACAATGATAAAAATATCAAGATCTATAAATTTAAAAGCCACTATCATTATCAATGAAAACAATAAAAAAAAAAGTTAAAAAAAAATATGTTAATAAGGTTCCTGGTACTAGTTAGTATAAAAACATTTACCAAAATATGAAATAGAGTTACAACCGACTTCCCCCATCACTGGCCACTGTACTCAAATCTCGCCCTATTTTACTAAATCTATCTAAAAAAACCCATTTTTAAGCCATCCTGACACAAAAAACACAAATTAAATACAAAATAAAGCTATATACTTTCGTTTTCCCCTTCTCCTCATTCCATTCAAACAAATCACAGAGAAATCAAAACCAGAACAAAATGCGACGAAACAGATGTGACAACCACCACATCAAGATCAATCTAAACCAGATCTAAAGTAGAGAACCCCCATCAAGATCCAAATCAACCCAAAAGACACACAAGAACAACAACAACAACGACACCAATACCAAGAAGCACTAAGCGTGTAGAGGGATTACCGGCAAGATAAGTAGAGAGCGGGGTCTCATACCCAAACTGGCAACTATCACAAAAGACTTTGCCCTCAACGATGAACTTGTTCTGCGCCGGCACATTCCGCGCCGCCGAGACATTGATCGGAAGGTAGCACGCCGCTGCCACAAACAAAAACAGCACCACCACCATTGAGATCTCGTTCTTCCCCATTATCCTTCTCCGAGAAACGATCGCCGGAACCCTAATCTAGTGAACGGCACGACGACGACGAGATAAGAACGCGAAAACGAAAAAAGAAAAAATTAAAAAAAAAAAAGAGTGATAAAATGCTCAGCGAGTTGTGAGTGTATTTATTAACCGCGCTTCGGTTACGCTCACCGCCCGGTAAACCTTTTTTATCGTTATAATTTTAATTATTATAATTCCAGTATTAATATTTATTAAAAAAATAATCATGTGTGATAAAACTAAATTTATATTATTTTTAAATTTTTGTTATTTAGTTAAATGAAATGAGAACTTTGAAATCCGAGGGAAGGTGAGAATGAAAGGGACGGTGATTGGAACGGGGAGTGATGTATAGCTGTGATTGTCGGTGAGGTGATCACATGGAGAGCGGTGACAGCTGGGTATCGAAAGAAGGGGGGTGGTGAGGTTACCGCCACGCGGTATTCGTTTCTTCTTCTCTTTATAACACGGAGTTCTTCGGCGTCGCGGCGATAATTTAGGAATTTTTTTTTTAAATGTATGTTTAAACATTAATTAAATGTTAATTTTAATTAGTAGTAATAAATGAGGGATGAGTTTAGTTAATCATAGTGCCGGTCAAAGTGTTGATAGTTTGTTTTTTTATAGATGCATTGGATTTTTGTATCTAAATTTATTTATTGTATTAAGTTAATAAAAAAAATTAAATGTTAAAATAAAATCTTTATAACAATATTTCAAATCTTAACGAAAGAATATATATGAATAAACATGAAGTTATCTTCATGATAATTTTTTCAGTATTTTTCAATGCAATTTTGTTATTTTTGTTATTTTTTTATCCACCTTTTGTACCAATTTTACAGTAAAAAAGTGTATGGATAAACTAAGAATATATTGAAATAAAAAAAAATTAATTTGAAGAAGAAAAAACACGGATAATAACTCAGAGAAATACAAAATTTTTCTATATAAATTAAGAATAAATTACATTAATAATCACACTATTAAATTAAAGGAAACCATGCATGAGATGTATGAATATCTTAATGAATGCTTTGTTATTATTAAATTTAGCAAGGCTTACGTGACACACTAGTTTGCAATTATTATGAGTAATTATTAAAGAAGAAGAAGATGAAGGTTGCCTTCATTCACAAGGGATTGAAAAACTCTGAGTTCGAGATTGGATCAAAGATGCAAATAATAATAGCATGGGTTTAGTGGGTTAATTACACACAGAGAAAGATCTTTATTACTTTTTTAATTTTTTAAATTTTTATTTTGTGTGTTATATATTGATAAAATGGTAACTTCCGGCCGTGTATATCCCTAAAAAAATATTATTTTTTTTCAAAAAAATGGATTTTTTAATATAATATGAGAAAAATGGCTAATTATATATATATATATATAGTATATCTAAAAATTGGAATTTTTTATTAAAAAAATTGGAATTTTTAATATTGTCATCAAACCAGCCCCTCGAGGAATATTAAATTAATATTTTTGTTTTTTTACATGTACATGTACATATATATATTACTTTTGGCAGTTCAAATGTGTTATTTCATTTAATTTATAACTTATTTTATACAATCTGTACATTTTTGAAAATTTGATTCTTTGTTAGATATATGATTTTTCATAACTATATAGATAAATATATTTTAAAATAAATTAATTTGTAGCACAAAGTATAAATAAAAAATAACCATACAAAATGAATACATAGCCTGCCTATATAAAATGATAAAAAAATAATAATAATTAATAATACTTCATATAATCTACGTAAAAATCGTTACAACCGGACCAGTTTAGACCCATTACCTAGTTGGGACTTGGGCTGGGTTCATTTGTTTATAACTAAATATAAGTTAAATTGGTTTTTTATTATTAAGAATAGTCCCACGCTTGAAATAGAATGAAAATTTCACATGCATTATAATCTTTCATATTTGGTTTTCTACATTTGGTGTTGAATCCGACAATTTAGGTGTTAAGTGGGAGAGAAAATGAGTTTTTATAAATCGACTTACTCCTCCCTATTTTCAGTAAAAAAAAAATACTAGACTAATTTTAGTTCAAAATTTATTTCAGAAAAAAAGTAAGAGAAGTAATATTTCCATAAATGAACACCAGTAATAACGAAAGTCAAATCACTTCTCTCATTTCTCCTCACTTCTCCGAAATGAATGTTGGTTTATGTTTAGTCATTTTTTTATTAGGCCACATACTTCAACTTTTTAATTTAAATTTATTGTTTTAATTAATATGATGGATGCTGTAAATGAAGATTTACATTTCCTAAAAAAATCTCAATATTGTAAATATTTATATTTGGAAAAAAAAACCTTAGAGCCAATGTATCTGATATAAAATTATATACTTGTGTTTGAAAAAATAAATACAAAAAGGCTTTGATTGAGTATTTATTTGCATAGAGGAATTAAATCTTTCAAACGTCTGTATATTTACCGGTGATTTTTACCTTTGAAATTATAACTTTTTATGGTTTATTTATTTATTTTTTTAAAAAAAGGGTCAAAAAAAGCTAACACAGCATGGGCTCGGAGCAGCACAAGTATGTGTATCTCGGCCGATACAAGCAACTAACTCTAGGATCGGCCCAATATGGCCCATGACCCGTTTAATTTTAAATTTTATTTTAAATAAAAAAATCTCTAAAATCCCCATAAATTCCCGCAGTTTCAAAATTTCTAAATAATAAACAGCTAAACTTTGGGAGCATTTTAAAATGATATCTTAAAATAATTTTTATGCCCATAAAAAAATTCATTAGTAACACACACAACACATGTATCATGTATATATATATATATATATATCAGGTTTAAGTCATTTGTGCAAGCTAGCTATATTTATTTACAACAGTTGAATAATAATTTAACGGTTATTATTTATATATACTATATAAATTTATTGTATATGATTACTATATAACACTCGCACTATTTAAATTGTTTATAAATGGATCGAAATTGTTAATATATATAGTGTGTGCTTGTAATTCCTATCTGCCTAAAGAGAAAAGCCACACTATTGTTAAGACAAACAATTTTTTTTTAAAAAAAACATACGTTACATGTCAATAAAACATAAAAAAGAAGGGAAAAAAAAGAAAGAAAAAACCAAGGTAGAAAACTAAAAATAAACTTATTAATACAAAATAATTCACTTGTTCTGAAATGACTTTTTTCTCCCCGGAATACACTTCCCTTTCACACAACCACCACCACCACCACCTCCATCTTGTTCTTCATCAACTTCTCCGATCCCAGCCTTCAAACTCCTGCATCTCAATAACAAAACACAAAAAGTCAAACAAAGTCAACAAAAGTCAAACAGAGTCAACTCGGTCAACGCAGTACCTTTCTTCATTTAAAGAAGACGATTTCTTCAACCTCGGCGGCTCAGTCTCAGAACGTTGCTGAGCCGATGCTATGGCTTCCACAATGCTCCCACTGAAGTACTCCTTCTCTTCTCCCTGTGATTTCCCGAACCTCGGATTCTCCGACATGCATTTTATCTCTTCTTCTTCTTCAGCTCGGCTAGCCAAAGCCAGCCGGCTCACTGCCTTTATCCTTAGCCCATGATGGCTCCTCTTTGATTGAGCTCTGCCACCGGCGCCGCCGCAGGTGACGAGTTGGCGCAAGACAGAGTTGAGAATCGGTACCGACTCAGCCGCTGGATCGGATGAGGATGATGAAGGCGGGGACGAGTCATCACCGAGTTGGATCTCGGTCTGCTGCTTCGCGGTTCGCTCATTGTTGCTCTTATCGTGATCCTCCTCTGCTTCTTCTTCTTCTTCTGTTTCTACGTAATGGATTGGGTTTGGGTTTTGCATGGACTTTGGATTGTGCCTTGCAACTGAGAAAATTTATCAAACAATATATATATATATATATTCTTTAATTATATTTTTTGCTTGTTTATGTATAATTTTTACACAAGTAAAAAAAAATAATAATAATAATAAAGAAGTGAAAATAGAGAAGAACCTGAAGATGAAGATGAAGAAGAGGAGCCATGAAAGAGCTCAGATCCTTTGAGTACATACTCACAACCATCAGCTGGATAAATGATATCATTCTCTGATAAATCATTCCAAACATATCCATTCTTATAACTCCTGAAGAAATAATTCCAACAATTATTTAAACAGAGTTTCTAAACCACAACAACCCAAAACCATAACAAAATAAAATAATTACCTTTTACAAGACCAAGAGAAAAGAAAAGGCATGCCTCTGCCTCTAAGAACAGTAAGCCTCTCCATAACATCTATGAATCAAAGAACAAAAAAGTTACATAAACTCACACTGAAAAAAGAAAACAGTAAACAGAGGATGATAAACCAAACCTTTGAGTTTAAGATGATGGTTTGGCTTTTGGTAGATTTCCATGAAGTGAGGGTGTTCAAGTTGGCCATTTCTACTCAAATAATACACAACTTGGACCTTCTTCAAGTTCATGTCAATATGATTTTTCACTCTGTTACCTTGTGGTTGCATGATTCTCACTGATTTCTTTCTCCCTTGGATCTCCATACCCACTCTGTTTTGATTGTACTTGTGTAAAAGAGTGTTTGATGTAAAAGAGTATATGTCTGGTCAAAAAAGTGGGAGTTATATTTGCCTACAAATAATGTTTGCTCTAGTATATTGTATGAAGGATCTCCATCTACCCTTGCATGCAATTAAGGATGATGTGGATAGCTACATGCTTTTACAGTAGGGAAGGAGGAACAGGGGATCTAGCTATCTGTTATTCCCTTTGGATTCCTAATAAATGGTGTGGCCTTTTTCATGTACTTATATTATGATTATTATTATTTCATTTTATTTTGGGATGAATCACTAATGATGTGATGTTTATATATTAATCTTGTGTAAATTTATTGTAATATTTTCCCTTGGTTGAAGTGAATGAGTATCACATGATTGATTAGTTATGAGATGAATATATACTGGTTGAAGGTACTATTATTGTCATCAAAATTGTAGCATATGAAAGGAAATTACAAGAATGAAGAAGCAAACAATTAAAAGAACAGGAGAATAAGGACACCACAATTAAGACTCAATGAAGTTTAGTCATGATGGAGATAAGAGCTCATACTTAGAGTTCAGTTACTGTGGGACCTAATCATCTTGTCTTCATTTTAATTTCAAAAGGTTCTAGATTGAATTTGATTCAATTCATATGTACTAATAATTGTAAATAAATTTCATCCATTGTTTGAGATAATTTGGATTCCATTCTCACTCACTAAAACCAAAGCAGAGGCTCCCTGTTTTCTTTTTGTTCCCCCTTATTTTTTACTGAAAGTGGGTAATAAATTGAAGTTCTTTTGGTGTTTTAACTTTGGAGTGTGTGCTTTGTTTCCATTGGGATCCAAACAAAGTAGTGTGTTGTCTTGTCCAAAGGAGTAAACTAGAAAGCTATAATTATATATATTTATATATAAATATAAATACAAGCACACTTTAAACAGAAGCAAGTCTGCATCCTCTGTGCACTCTGTTGCCCTTTCACTGCATTGCCTTTTTGAGCCGTTTTCATAAAGAATCCATGTCCACTCTGCAGTTTCTGCTTCCTCTGTTCCTCACTCTCTCTGTTTATATATAAATATATATATATATACTTTTTTTATATATTTCTTTTGTTTGACAATAAATTGGTTAAAAAAGAACTTATAAAAAAGTGAAATTATAGAAATAAAGTCAAAAATAAGAAATTAGTCTATATTCTCTTAAAATTTGTAAGTTGATTTTTTTAAGTCATAGAAATATATGAACAGACTGAAATGTTTTATAATGATATGTAAATCAATAAAATTTGTATTGGGTGGTAAGCAACTTAGGAAAAATAATTACAGAGTTTTTATATATTTTTTCACTGTTTTGTTATCAGATGCTTTATAAGTTTTTGAATTATTTTGTTTGTAATCTATATTACTAACAATAATGTGTATATTTTTCATTTCAAATTTATTATGAATGTCAA